>NC_082708.1:59044458-59211958 GCF_030144855.1 Hypanus sabinus
ACCCATTATGAACAATGATATAAATCAAGCTTAAAAATTATAGAACTCTTTGCCAGTTTCATTGCAATAGTAAAATGAGACACTATATTAAAAAGCAACTTTAGAAGAAAAACATTTTTTTACAGCCTTCTCAAAGCTCTGCTGGATAAACGAAGTTAGGCTATGCAGAACGAATGGAAAGAAAAACAGTCTAGAAACTCGCTTTCACTGGTGTCCTAAACTGATGCGGGAGCTGCAATCTCAAATTTCTCAAAACTCTAAAGTGATCACAAAATTTAGAGACATGGAGTTGTACAGCATAGGAATAAACTCTTAGGCTCAACACGTCCGTGCCAACCATTATGCCTATCTATACTAATCCCACTTGCCTGCAGTAACTCCATATCCCTTTACAACATGCTCATTCAAGTACTTGTTAAGACACCTGTTAAATATTGTTAATATTCCTGTCTCTACCAAGTTCTCGTGCAGCTCATTCCAAATATCAACTATTCTTTGTATGGAAACATTTATCCTTCTGATCCCCTTTAAACCTCCTTCCTCTCATCTTAAACCCATGTCCTGTAGTTTTAGATATCCCTGCCATGGGAAACAGTCTCGGGTTATCTACCCCATCTTATGTCTGTTATGATTTTATATCATTTCACCCTCTAGCTTCCTTTGCTTCAGTAGGAAGCAACCCAGCCTGCCTTACATATCTCCTTACATATCTGAACCCTACAATCAAGGCAAAATCCTTGTGAATCTCTTCTGTACCTTCTTTAGCTTAATCATACCTTTCCTCAAGTGTAATAACCAGAACTGCACACAGAACTCCAAGTAGGGCCAAACCAACATCTTGCACAACTGTAACATAATGTCCTAACTCCCCTACTCAGAACCCTAGCCAATGGAGGCACATATGCCATGCCCTTCTTCACCACCTTGTCTACCTGTGTTGCCATTTCCAAAGAATGATATATTTATCCTCCTCAGTTCTACAATACATCCCCCCCCCAACCCGAGCCCGTCATTCACAGCATATATCGTGCCCTGATTTAATTTTCTAAATTGTATCACTGCACTTGCCTGAATTAAGTTCCATCTGCCATTCCCTTGCCCACTTTCTCAGTTTATTGTAACCTCAGACAACTTTTATGAATCCAATTTGGCAAGTTTGAAATCTAATTTCCAAATTCTGTGGATCAACGGTTTCTAACCTTTTGGACTAGTGTCCCATGAGGGATCTTGTCAAAGTTCTTACATCATGTAGATGCTGTCAACTGAACAGCCATTATCAATGCATTCCCTCCAACAAAGCCATACTGACTATCCTTGATCAACCCTGCCTTTCAAGCACAGGTTAATCTTGTCTGTCAGGACTGTTTCCAATAGTTCCCCTACCACTGAAGGATGAGAGTGAGTGGATATCCACATTTAGGTATTTCTTAGTGACAGTTCTCAATGCTGAGGTCACAGTAAACAAAAATCCAAAGGTACCTTCGCTGGGCTTCTTTTGACTAACACACACAAAATTCTGGAGGAACTCAGCAGATCAGGCAGCATCTATGGAGAAAAATAAAGAGTCGACGTTTAGGGCCGAGACCCTTTTTTTGATTTCTGCAATGCAGAAGCAAGTTGTCATATTGAACATTTATCAACAGAGATACCCTGACGGTCTTAAAACTAGATTTCTGAGTGAGAATGATCTTAATTTTGACTTTGAGAACAATACAGGCACCCATAGAGCTCACAGATATGAATGACAGCAACCAAAATAAATATTGATCCTGGAAGAAACTTTAAGGTGGATAAACAGCACTGCACACAGTACTTCATCTGTGACCTTTATGAATTTGTACCATAACCTCCTTGTTCTTATATTTTACATCCAAGATAATTAAGGCTAGTATCCCACATGCCTTCATCACCAACTTATCTTCTGTGTTGTCACCTTGAACATCAGGGGCCCTCTGTTCTTCAATACTCCATAGGACCTAGACTTTCATTGTGTGTGTTCTACAGTTACTAGTTTTCCACAAATTGCTTCACACTTATTGGAATTAAATTTCATCTGCCTTTGTTTTGTTTATTTTAGCAGCTGATCAATATTTCCCTGTAACTGAAGATTATACTCCTCAATATCAATAACACCACCAATGTGTGTCATCTGGAAACTTCTAATCATATACCCAACATTCCTGTACAAGCTGTTAATGCATGTTGCATATAGTTAAGGGTCCCCTGTGTTACATCCCTAATCCCAGGTTTCTAAATGGAACTCCTTTTTGTTGGAAGCCTTTCTTCTGTCTTGTTTTAACTAATTTCTCACCTGATGAATTTTTTAAACTGTGGGACTTTTTTCTGGCATTTTGAGCCTTTAAAATTTTAGAAGGAACCCATTGAAATCACATCATCTGGTGATTAGGATTCCAGTTTGAGACACTTTTCAAGAAGTTTGTCTTCAGAGATTTGTGCACATTCTGCCAAGAATGAACAGAAGCTGAAATGTGTCTGACCATTGAAATAACCCTGCTGAGGAGTCTTCAGCGTTAGTAAAAACAAGTTTTTTTTTGAGAGAACAGCTCCAGTCTTTACTTAGTTCAATATAGTTGAAAGTGAAGCTTGGGCATTACACTTACTTGGCAGGCTGGGTGCCAGTGAAACAGCAGAGATGCACAAGAAAATCTGGTCTCACAAAGATAATATTATGTATTAAAGATTTGTATCAACTCTCTCAGAAACTCCTACCAGGCAAGTAATAATGCAAAAATTGTATTTTAGTTGTGCTTTGAAATTAGATATTACAGTGCATTATTGTTCCATGCTATTCTACTCAATTAATTTTTATGAAAAACAAATTGTGAACAACCTGATTTCTGAAATCTGCAACTGTAGTACTGGCTTTTTCCTTGCGTCTTGCTCTGCTTCCAGCCACTGCACACTAGAATAGCTTTAGGACTCCATCTACTGCAGCCTTACCCCATACTACAAAGAACTTTGATGCAAAAACTAAATATATTAGGTGAATAATAAGGTAAAATAAGTTGCAAACTAGTCTAATGCAGTTTCATATGCACTATCCCTGCTTTTCCAGCACTGCACAGGTGAATGTTTCAGGATGATTACCTTTATGGATGACTTCTCAATGGTAGGTAATTAATTCATTGTGGGGTGCAGCCAATCTTCTCGGCATTACTTTCTTCTAATTTTTTTAATCAGTGCAAAGAAATGTACCAATGTGTGCAGAATATAATTTGTGCTGATATTTATGTGATCTTCCTTGGAGATTCAGTTGATTTTGATCATGGTGCTGGAAGAACTAAGGTTGCATTACAAATTTATAAGACCATAAGACATACGAGCAGAATTAGGCCATCTGACCCATCGAGTCTCCTCTGCTATTCAATCATGTCTGATCCTTTTTTTTGTCTCCTTCTCAACCCCAGTTCCTGGCCTTCTCCCCGTAACCTTTGATGCCATGTCCAATCAAGAACCTATCAATCTCTGCCTTAAATACACCCAACGATCTGGCCTCCACAGCTGCATGTGGCAGCAAATTCCACAACTTCACCATTCTTTGGCTGAAGAAATTTCTGCGCATCTCTGTTATTGAGAGGGTGCCCCTCTATCCTGAGGCCGTGCCCCCTTGTCCTAGACTCTCCCATCATGGGAAACATCCTTTCCACATCTACCCTATCTAGGCCTTTCAACATTTGAAAGGTTTCAATGAGATCCCCACTCCTCCGTATCTTATGTTTGCTTTGAAATGAGATTTTACAGTTCCTTATTTTTCCATACTATTTGATTCAGTTTTAACGAAGAATTGGAAACTTGCAACCAACAGAACCTGGGCTTCTGTACCTCCCTCTGCAACTGGATGCCTGACTTCCTAACTGGATGACCACAATCTGTGTGGATTGGAAATAACATCTCCACCTCACTGACAGTCAGCACTGGCACACCTCGGGGATGTGTGCTTAGCACACTGCTCTACTCTCCCTACGTAAAAGATTGTGTGGTTATGCACAGCTGAAATGGCATCTATAAATTTGCTGATGATGGAATTGTTGGCAGAATCTTAGCTGGTGTTGACAGGGCGTACACAGCAAGATATACCAGTTAGTGGAGGGGTGTCGCAGCAACAATCTGGCACTCACCGTCAGCAAGACCAAAGAGCTGACTGTGGACCAGGAAGGGTGAGACAAGGGAATCAATCAGTCAATCAAACCAATCCTCACAGAGGGATCAGAAGTGGAAAGAGTGAGAAATCTCAAGTTACTGGGTGTCAGTATCTCTGAGGACCTAACCTCGACACAATATATATTGATGCAGCTATGAAGAAGTCAAGGTAGCAGCTGTATTCCATTGGGAGTTTGAGGAGATTTGGTTTCTCAACTAAAACACCTGAAAACTTCAACAAATGTAGCATGGAGAGTATTCTGACTGGCTACCTCATTGTCTGGTATGGGGGGGGGGTCTACTGCACAAGATCAAAATAAGTTGTGGAAACTTATAAAAATTAGTCATCTCCATCACAGGTACCAGCCCCTGTAGTATCCAAGACATCTTCAAGGAGTGATACGCTAGGAAGGCGATTAAAGATCCCCACCACCCAGGACATGCCCCCTTTACACTAACAGGAAGGAGGTACAGAAGCCTGAAGGCACACCCTCAGCGATTCAGGAACAGCTTCTTCCCCTCTACCACCTGATTTCTAAATGGACATTGAACCCATGAACACTACCTCACTACTTTTTTTATTTCTGTTTTTTGCACTGCTTACTTTAACTATTTAGTAGATATATATGTAATGTAACTCACTTTTTTCTCTATATTTATCATATATTTCACTGTACTGCTGTCATAAAGTTAATAAATTTAAATGTTGATGATATTAAATCTGATTCTGATTTGTAAAGTCCACAATTTTAACTCTGGTTTTCTCCTTGTGTCTGACTCTGCTTCCAGAGTTGACTTAATAGAGGTGACAATATGATAAGAGGCATAGATCCAGTGGACAGCCAGAGGCTTTTTCCCAGGGTGGAGATGGCTAATATGAGGGGGCATAATTTTAATGCGATTGGAGGAAAGCATATTGGGAATCTGGATGATGGGGTGGTAAATTGGATTAGTAAGTATGCAGATGATACTAAGGTAGGTGGTGTCGTGGATAATGAAATAGGTTTTCAAAGCTTGCAGAGAGATTTAGGCCAGTTAGAAGAGTGGGCTGAACGATGGCAAATGGAGTTTAATGCTGATAAGTGTGAGGTGCTACATTTTGGTAGGAATAATCAAAAGAGTATATACATGGTAAATGGTAGGGCATTGAAGAATGCAGTAGAACAGAGTGATCTAGGAATAATGGTGCATAGTTCCCTGAAGGTGGAATCTCATGTGGATAGGGTGGTGAAGAAAGCCTTTGGTATGCTAGCCTTTATAAATCAGAGCATTGAGTATAGGCGTTGGGATGTAATGTTAAAATTGTACAAGGCATTGGTAAGGCCGAATTTGGAGTACTGTGTACAGTTCTGGTCACCGAATTATAGGAAAGATGTCAACAAAATAGAGAGAGTACAGAGAAGATTTACTGGAATGTTACCTGGGTTTCAGCACCTAAGTTACAGGGAAAGGTTGAACAAGTTAGGTCTTTATTCTTTGGAGTGTAGAAGGTTGAGGGGGGACTTAATAGAGGTATTTAAAATTATGAGGGATAGATAGAGTTGATGTGGATAGGCTTTTTCCATTGAGAGTAGGAGAGATTCAAACAAGAGGGCATGAGTTGAGAGTTAGGGGGCAAAAGTTTAAGGGTAACATGAGGGGGAATTTCTTTACTCACAGAGTGGTAGCTGTGTGGAGCGAGCTTTCAGTAGAAGTGGTAGAGGCAGGTTTGGTATTGTCATTTAAAGTAAAATTAGATAGGTATATGGACAGGAAAGGAATGAAGGGTTACGGGTTGAGTGCGGGTCAGTGGGACTAGGTGAGAGCGTTCAGCACGGACTAGAAGGGCCGGAATGACCTGTTTCCGTGCTGTAGTTGTTATATGGTTATATATGGATGTCAGAGGTAAACTTTATACACAGAGAGTAGTGGGTATGTGGGACACCTTGCTGGGGGTGGTGGTAGAGGAAGATACATGAGGGACATTTAGATACTCTTAAATAGGCATGTGAATGATAGAAAAAAATGGACTATTGGCACAACATCATGGACCAAAGGGCCTGTATTCCACTGCAATGTTCTGTGTTTTATGTATGTTTCCAGCCACTGCACACTAGACTAGTTTTAAGATTCAATATGTTGCTATTTTAACCGGTATTACAAAGACTTTTGATGCAAAAAATAATCTGGCAAGTGGTAATGCAAAAATTCTTAACATTTCCCTCATGACCAGCAGAAGTTCATTTAAGCAAATGTAAGAGTAACCTAAGGACATGTTTGATAAGAGCTTCATTATTTGCTGCTTCTTGGAATAAAGCTATCTAAAGTGCATCAGGATTGAAACTCTGAATGTTGTGGCTATGAGTTGGTAAATAGAAAAGAATTTAAGACAGTGTACGTAATGTTAATGGAAAACACATTACATCTTCATTCACCAAAATAAACACTGAATCTGAACCATCAGTAATTAAATGTAAACAGGATTTTTATTCAGGTGAATTTATTGTAATCTGAAATGTTCAAAGTTTCAGTTTATTATAATCTCGAGTCATCTCGTGAGGATGGTTGTACTTAATTGAATGTAGCAACAGACAATAGCTCCAGAAGGTAAGCTATAGGAAGATCCAGACAGAGATGGCTACAGGTCACCTCCTGGATTGATCATCCCCATCCACTGGAGCAGAGGTAAAAGACATTTTGTGATTTCACACGGCATATCAACCTTATCTGCAGACTGCTGTTTACATCTGCAGAGATGTGATCCTCAAAGAAGAACTATTTTAGGTAGAGATCACGCAGTAAGAAATATAGTGTTGTAACATGCCTTAAAGTAATTGGAGTAGGAATTCATTCACAAGTTATTCATGAACCAACACAGGAAGATGCCCACTTTGTAGACACCCCTGGCTGACTGGCTGGACAACTATGCTGTGGTTAACAATGATGATAAGGAGAGGATTACATGCTTTGCATTGGTGAATTTTATTTTGCAGACTCCTTATGAAAATGGTCAAGCAACACACACAAAATGCTGGAGGAACTCAGCAGCCTAGGCAGCATCCATGGAAAAGAGTATAGTTGACGTTTCAGGCCGAGACCCTTCATCAGGACAGGAGAGAGAAAAAAAGATGAGGATTCAGAGTTAGAAGGTGGGGGGGGGGGCGGAGGAAGAAGCACAAAATGATAAGTAAAGCGCTGGGAAGTTGATTGGTGAACAAGATAGACAGCTGGAGAAGGGGGAATCTGATAGGAGAGGACAGAAAGCCGTGGAAGAAAGGAAAGGGGGAGGAGCACCAGAAGGAAAAGCTGGTACAGAGATAAGGTGAGAGAGGGAATGGGGAATGGTGAAAGGGGGGGCATGACCAGAAGTTTGAGAAAATGAAAATTATCCCTCTGTTATGAAAATGATCTCTCTATTAGGGAGCTCCTTATATCCCATGCGGGCAAGCTAATTCACTCAGCTGGATGGTGAGGCTCTGGATGTTGGCTGCTATTTCCCTCCTACACCAGCTTCACTCCTGTATCCGAAGCATGCCTCTCAGGCTCTGGGCTCCCTGCTCTTCTTCCTCCACAATAGCTGCTGTCTTTGATTAGTTAGATTGGGAACCTACTTGACATGCACTGCACGTGGATTGTAGTTAGGAAACCTATGACAATTTCCACCGCAATTCTGGATCATTTTATATGTGCTCACTAACTGATGTTAGACAGCACACTAGTATGTGTCTCCAAGGATACATAATGTGATCTCTGCCTCTGAGCAATGCCAGCAGTTGAAAGTATCCAGCAACTTGGCTTTCCTCAACATGAAGAACTTGTGTACTTTTGGGAAATGTGACATTCACCATGATGAAATTCTTCTTATGATCCACACAACTTGGATATTTTTATTAATGAACAGGAAAGGTTTCCCTTCTGTCTAATGTTATTTTTAATGTGGTGAGTACACTGACTGGCCTCATCACCACCGGGTATGGAAACATCAATGCCCTTGAAAGGAAAAGCCCAAAAAACAGTAGTCGATACAGCCCTGTCCATCATGGGTAAAGCCCTCCCCACAAATGAACACATCTACAAGGAGCCCTATTGCAAGAAAACTGCATCCTTCATCAAGAACCCCCACCATCCAGGCCATGCTCTCTTCTTGCTGCTACCATCAGGAATGAGTTAGAGGAGCCCCAGGACTCACACCACCAGGTTCAGGAGCAGTTATTATCCCTCAACCATCAGGCTCTTGACCCAGACAGACAGACAGACAGACATACTTTATTGATCCTGAGGGAAATTTGGTTTCGTTACAGCCGCACTAACCAAGAATAGTGAAGAAATATAGCAATATAAAACCATACATAATTAAATAATAAGTTAATTATGCCAAGTGGAAATAAGTCCAAACCAGCCTATTGGCACAGGGTGTCTGACACTCCGAGGGAGGAGTTGTGAAGTTTGATGGCCATAGGCAGGAATGATTTCCTATGACGCTCAGTGTTACATCTCAGTGGAATGAGTCTCTGGCTGAATGTACTCCTGTGCCTAACCAGTACATTACGGAGTGGGTGGGAGTCATTGTCCAAGATGGCATGCAACTTGGCAGCATCCTCTTTTCAGACACCACCGTCAGAGAATCCAGTTCCACCCCCACAACATCACTGGCCTTACAAATGAGTTTGTTGATTCTGTTGGTGTCTGCTACCCTCAGCCTGCTGCCCCAGCACACAACAGCAAACATGATAGCACTGGCCACCACAGCCTCATAGAACATCCTCACAGAGAGGATAACTTTACTCAATTTCACTCACCCCATCACCGAACTATTCCCACCACCTATGGACTCACTTTCAAGGACTCTTCATCTTCTGGATATTTATTGCTTATTTATGTATTTATTATAATTATTTTGTTTGTTTTATTATTTTTAGATTTGCACAATTTGTTGTCTTTTACACACTGTTTGTCTTGTGTGCGATTTTTCATTGATTCTATTTTGTTTCTTGTATTTACTGTAAATGCCCGCAAGAAAATGAATCTCAGGGTAGTATATGGTGGCAAATATGTACTTTGATAATAAATGTACTTTGAACTTTGATCATCCCAAACTCATGCTTCCAAAACTATCAATATTTCCTGGGAGATGCAAAGAAGAAAATGTTGGCTTAATCTCAGATATTTGTTCTCCTTTCATGTTACCATCTGCATGAAATATAATATACTTTCTTGTTATTAAGTGTCACAGCATACAGAACAGGTCAAGCCAAAGAGTTTTGGAAGTCTAGCTACGTAAATACCATCTCTAACAACGAAAATACTCAGACTGATAATGTGATAATGAGAAAACATTTAGATTGCTGGATAAATTTCTTTTTTAGAACCTTCATCACTGTTTTCTCATCAAATAAAAGGAAAATGTATTTAGATCTTACACTACGGAATACTAAACATACAACTTCAACTATATGAAGCAAGTCATTTGACCTCTAGCTGATTCCTAATGTCTTAAATGCAAGACGTTATCAGTAGCTTTCACTTCACCTTTTCCTGAAACATCCTTCCGTTCCCATTCCACAGACACTTGCCTCTGTGCATGTCCCTCCCTATTTTTTCCTCTTTGCTCTTCCAAATGCACCCCTCAGCACTGCTCCAATATCTGCATCTCGGTTTTCAATTCACTGATTTCCACTGATCCAAATTCTTTACATATTAAGACTTCAATTGAAACTTCTCTTTTAGATCAAACTTTCAGTGACACATACTCCAAAGTGACACTTACACCAAACTTAGAATTTAAAAAAATAAACAGAGTACTTTTAAACACTGAAATATTGAAAGGGTTTGGTCTTCAAAGGGAACTGGGTGACTTTGCAGAAAAAAATCACTTAAAGTTACCATGCAGGTATGATGAGCAATTTCCAAAGCAGACTGCCACTCCAATTATACTTGTCACTGGGGAGATGGCACATGGAATATCATTCACAACTCCATTCTCCTTATCTTATACACATACAATGTACGGAGAATTACAAATGTTCAGCAGATTATTTCCTGGATGGCACGTGTGTTTGGGAAGATGGATTATTCCAAGAGAAGACCAAGCCCAGTCTGCTATTCTAATGTAGAAAGTGTTAATAAAATACATAATTCTTTTGAGAGAGAATATGCATTAGAAGACAGAAACACATATCCCGGTACAATTAACACTGGCAGCCTAAACAGACTAGTTTTCTATCTCACATGTGTAATGGTCTGTTATAAATGCAAGGATTTTATATAAGATACAGAAGATCACCATAAGCTGTAACCCTTTCTGGCACATTTAAAATAAGCAGCTAATTTCAGAAATACAAACAATATTGGTCCAAAAATTCAACTGCATATGCATATGTTATATGATAAGCAAATGTATTTTACATTTGCAATATTAATGTTCATTGCAGTAATGACCTTGTAGCACGCATAGTGCATAATACAGTTTTGGAGCTTGTGTTTCAGTGTCATAATGTGTCTGCACATGTGGTGTGCCAAGTACTCAGTGATAACAATCACCATCAGAGCACATTTTACATCATTATATTCTTCTAAGATGCAATAATAGACCAGTTTATAATCAATTATTCAGACAGTGGAATGCTGTGAGTGCTCCAACTCTATTTTGGGTATTCACTACAATATCCAATTCAGCAGTGAAGAAGTAAGATGTGTGCCTATCTGGCATTCTTCACAATAGTTCAGACTGAGTCACCTGCCTGACATCGGCAGCAGTTCCAATTGAGAACCACCACTTTATTATAATACAGTGCAAAAGGTTTCCAGTTCATGTGCAGCTCCCATGTTAACATGTGCAATTTTACAGAGCCTTACACCGAACAAATGCATAAAAGTCACCCTTCAGCAGCCCTAATCAAGCGAGTGCAGTATCATCTCATGTGCTGTTGTAGCACCTCCTGTGCTAGAGAAGATGGGAAATAACAGAACCTCGCCTACAAATCTGGAATAATTTGCTGTTCTGTGTGCTTCACGAGCTGTGGCTCAAACAGACCGTACTACTATTCCAGGCTCTGAGCAACACTGTGATAAAAATATTGAGATAATTTATATTCTACTGAGAGGAAGCTAAGGAAATGAATCCACAACCGTCTTGTCGGCAAATACTGATACATGTTTGGCTGCTGATCATCCCGCACAGATGCTCCTAGTTACTTTCTTCATTTGAATTCAATGTCATGATGTTTAACAACAATTTGTGGCACATGGGAGCTATTGGGAAAAATATTTTTTAAGGGAAATCTGCTGAATGTGTCATCTATTCTTCACAAATAAATGCAGTGCAGCTAAAAGTCATTGAGGACAATATACAGTATATTTTGGCTGTCTCTCAAGTGGTTAACCTTAAGCTTGTCTAGAGCATTTTGAAATGGGTATAAAATCGTGACCTTGTCAGGAATACCCGTGTGCCAATTCCCTCTCACTCCCACATTTTCTTTTCCCCTTAATTTTATTATTTTCAGTATTTTTAAAATTCTCAGTTCAGGTCAGCACCCTTCATTTACTTTGAAGAAATAAGAGTCAAGAGGAAATTGACATAGGTAGACTATCTGTTTGTAGCTATTTAAAATGGCCAAGATTTACAGAGACAAGGAGTATTTTCATATTACCAAGTTTAGCAAATGATTTTTTTTTAAATCAGTAAATTAAGTGAGATGAAATTTGAAAGCAAATTAGCAACAAAAATCTAAATATTTCTTCTTACATGTTAAATAAAGGTATACAGCAAAAGTAAATGAGTGACACTTGGAAACAACAGCAAGAAATTTTTTACTCCTTCTCAATTCTGACCAACTATAACATTGATTATTTCCCCACAGATTCTGCCTGATTTGCCGAGTGTTTCCAGGAATTTTGCTTAATTTTAGACAAGAAAAATTATGATGGTGATACAAGGAAATAGATTTTTCTCATCTAGTTTCACAGCGGGGGCCTTGAAAACATTCTGTGAACTGTAGGGAGCCAAAGATTCTCAAGAATGGGGGAATAAAATTAATTGCTATTAGGAAAGAGAGAACACTGGTTAAATTAAAGAGACAAAAACTTAAAAAGAAACCCTATACAAGACAATCTGTAGTTCTAACAATGAACCACAGATCTCTATATTGCAGATTGAAATATATACTACATAGTGCTCAGAAAATCTTTATTTAATTAGACAACATCAACAAGGTTTTAAAAAAGGTTTGAAAAATCTCATCAGGTTTATTAATATACCAGCTAGATAAATAACAGCTGTAGTATTTCCATACACTTGTGAAAATGTAGTAAATAATAAATTGCAAATTGGAGTGAATAGTTTAGCAGGTAAAAAATCAAAGGGCAGAAGATACAGAGCTGGAACAAACAAGCAACTTCCAGGTTGGCAGGCTGTTACCAGAAAATTCACACTGACCTTCAGCTATTTAAAACGCACACTAAAGGACAGGACAGCATGTCATGTCTCCAAAACAATATAAAACCTCAAATAAAATGAGCTGGAAGGGGCCAGAGAGTCTACAAAACAACTCAGGCAGGTTAAATAAATAAGCATGAGGAGAGTTATGTGGGAAAACTTGAGGTTATTCACTTTGGCCAAAAACTCAGTAGGCTTGGTACTGAGGAGAATGTTTAGTCACACTACTGAGATAATTACAAAGTGTTAGAATAAAGCATCTGAAATGAGGAAACATTTCCTTACCCAAAAGGTTATGGAGTTTTGGAATCATCTACCACAAAAGGTTGTGGATACTGTCACAAGAGATTGCTAGATTACTGAATATTAAAGTAATGAAAGAATATGAGATTTATGTAGAACGATGGTGTGATAAAAGATCTTTTGTGATCTTACTGGATGTGCGGTAAACTCAAACACATGCTTATTTGACATGCACCATTTTAAAGGTACACAACTTGATATTGCACATTTTCCACTGTCCATATTTTCCAGGACTTCTAGTCAAGATGGTGCCTGCGTACAACACTCCTTTGGCCGACATCATGTTGATAGATCATGAAACCAGCTTTTTCACTTCTTTTACGTCGTTTACGTTTGTTTCTCAACTTAAATGAGGCTCTGGAACTGTTGGAGTCTGTTTTGCTGTTTGGAGATCATTTGGGTGTTCCAGTGCTCTGCATTCTCCGAGAGGATTCTGGGAGGCAGAGACAGCTTGAGCGAACCTTGAGGCGAGAAGGCTGCAGGACAGGCGTGAGCTAATATTTGGCTCCATTTCACCGATTATAGCTTCCCTTGTTTGCTGATTAAAGCGATGAGGGAGATTGAAGCATCGAAGCGAGTGCAGAGGGCGAGCGTCAGCCGCTCGTCTTTTAGTAAGTTGCTCTGTACCAGAGAGGGGAGAGCCTGTCGCCACGCCCAGAGGATGTTGCCCAGGTTTTTTCGGTGTTTTGGATGTGAACTTGGACTATAGGCTCTATTTCTGTTTTATAGTTTTTTATATGCTGTGTTTTTTTCACCTGATCTTCTCAGAATTTTCTTTTGTGCGGGGAGGGGGATTTGGGGGTCGATGTGTTTGATCCATTTTTATTGATTTTTTGTGTGGGAGGAGGGATTGGGGATTGATATGCCTATTCCATTTTATTAGTTTTTCTGTGTGGGAGGAGGGATTTGGGGGTTGATGTGCCTGTTCCATTTCTGGGTGTGTGTTTTTTTTTGCAGGAAGGTGGGATCTGTGGGTTGATGATCAGGCTGCCTGGTTTCATAGCTACCCGGAGAATTGAAGAATTTCAAAGTTGTCTACTTTGATAATAAATGAACCTTCGAACCTTGGTCACTTAAATGAAAATAACCCATTCTGTGACTAACTGTAAAACAACAAATTGCAATCTCTACAGTAAAAGAATAAAGGCACAAGGGAATTATTTTATTTAAATGTGCAGGAATGTTTTTAAATTGTGTCACCAACAGCAAATCAAAGGTTTGTAGGGAAGTTCAGCAGTTCACCATAGTGTTTTGTGCAAAATGAAATGCAGGCATTAACACAAAGTTGCAAAAACACTTGACAGGTTCTGTGGTACCCAACTCCAAGGTAACTTCAGGTCAGGTGCAATCCATAAAGGAACAGTCTCATCCAAAATCAGTGAAAGGATCAAATAAGTTGAGCAGCCATTCGATTAAGACAAGAAGCTAATATACATAAAGCACTGATCACAGTTAATTCTTTAATCATCTTACAGGAATCAAAAGAAAAATATTAAGAACATGGATGGGATTTGGAAAGTTTCTGGTCTCCGTTTTATAGGAAAGTGTGGAGGCTTTAAAGAGGATGTAGAAGAGGCTAACTAGGATGCTGCCTGGATTAGAGGACGTGCTAAGAGAAGACGTTAGACAAACATGGGTTGGAATGGCCAACACAGAGGGAAAACCTGATAGAAGTCTATAAGATTCTGGGAGGCATAAATAGACAGCTGATATCTTCTACCTATAGTCTTATATTGGAGGGTATGCATTAAAGGTGAGAGGGGCAAGTTCAAAGAAAAGGTGCAGGACAATTTTTTTTTAACAGAGTGGAGGTAGGTGGGTGATGGGGGGGCACTGGCAGGCACTGCCAAGGATGGTAGTGGAGGCAAATATGATAGACAGGCACATAAATGCGCAGAGAATAGATACTGTGTAGGCAGAAGGGATTTCGTTAGGCATTTAATCACTAGTTTAATTAGTTAATCAAAACAACATGGGCTGAAGGGCCTAATCCTGTGCGGTACTGTTCTATATTAACCATATAACAATTACAGCACGGAAACAGGCCATCTCAGCCCTTCTAGTCCGTGCTGAACGTTTACTCTCACCCAGTCCCACTGACCTGCATTCAGACCATAACCCTCCATTCCTTTCCTGCCCATATACCTATCCAATTTTTTTTAAATGACAAAATCGAACCTGCCCCTACCACTTCTACTGAAAGCTCATTCCACACAGCTACCGCTCTCTGAGTAAAGAAGTTCACCCCCATGTTACCCCTAAACCTCTGCCCCCGAACTCTCAACTCATATCCTCTTGTTTGAATCTCCCCTACTCTCAATGGAAAAAGCCTATCCACGTCAACTCAATCTATCCCCCTCATAATTTTAAGTACCTCTATCAAGTCCCCCCTCAACCTTCTACGCTCCAAAGAATATAGACCTAACTTGTTCAACCTTTCTCTGTAACTTAGGTGCTGAAACTCAGGTAACATTCTAGTAAATCTTCTCTGTACTCTCTCTATTCTAAGATATTGAACTTTCTTTAATTACTTAAAATAATTAATCATAAACTAAATGAAATAGAACTCACTAGATACAAAATTGTTCCTCAAGGCATCGAAGTTCCTTTGTAGTAAACACCTCTGAATAACAGTATTCTGTTGTACAAAGGCTTGAGGTTTTCGTTGTTTTTACACAGTGATAATGCTGATGCTTCAACAGCACTACAACTGCAAAAACCAGATGACCAAGATTATTTTAATTTAAGATAGTTGGTGGTCCTTTCGGATTGCTAATGGATACCAGCGATTACAGGTTAAGATTGCACAGAAGTCAATTAAGAGATCATTGAAATTGGAACAAGAAAGCTGTACCTGCCCGATCATGAAACCTAACCTCCACCTGTCGCTCACTGCTTATTTGCAGCCACAATGTCCGCCATTCAGCGATCGCAGAACGACATGCAGGACTTCCAGCTGAGTTCAGCAGAGCTACCCTGTTGCAGGTTCCACTTGACAAGCAGCAGTGTGACGTGACTGGCCCTCTTTTCACTGGCTTCTGTCATTTCACAGGAGATCAACACGGAAATTCTTGGTGGTATTTCTCAGCTGGGTCCAGAGCATGTGGCAGAGACTGATCTTGCTGGAGGGGATGCAGCGGGAAGGTAGCTGGCTCAACAAATGAGAAGATACTACACCGTTCCAGACACTTTCAAATTGGTAATTAGGTAGTTACCATTTCATTTCCAATTTTTAACCAGGCTCATGAAGTGGGAGGCTGACATTATCAGACACATTGTCCATTTCACAAGCCCCCAATTTTACAAATTATGTAAAGGATAATACATTCTGAATTTGAATCTAGGTTTCTGAAATCTCTCCTTCATCAATTGTACTAGCTATGCAATATAGTAGTGGTTGCAATTTTGGAATACACCAATAGCTTTGCTGATAATGAAATAATAATCATTGTCGTTTAATTACAGATTAATTTTCAATTGAAGACATTGTTTGATTAACACGTAACTACATTAACAGGAGTGCTTAACTAAGGCAGCAATACATTGCCTGGGCAACAGCGTAGTAAAGCACAATGAGTTTGTGTGAATATGAATTTAGGTCACATTGCTAAAGTGGTTGAGAAAGGAATGACTAAAAGTTATTCAAGCTTCCTTCTTAAATACACAGAGCTACAGGAGACCCGAACATTACAGCTGAGCTCAAAGAGAGATGAGAAACTTTATGTTTTACACAAAAGAAAGTAAAAGATAATAGGTGTAAGTTCTTCCCTTTCCATAAGGCAATTATGTATGCAGGATTGAAATGGGAATAGATCCACTACAGTCCAATGGAAGAGAACAGAAAGGCCAGAGGAATTTGGCCCAAATATGCAACATGCAACTCCTAAGATAAATCAAAGGTTTATAAAGTGGAGATGTTAAGAGATTCAGAAGGCTTTGTTTACTTATTCTCAAGACATTCTGTTCACAAGATGAGTGTCAAGCAGTTTTAAATACAAGTTGTAATAAAAAGAAAGCAGGTGCTAAAAGTAGGAAGAGTTGATAACAACTTGAAATGCACCCATGTATGAATGCTAAAACATTGAATAGTGTAATTCCAACACTAAAGGGCAGGAATCCAATACATAGGAAAAGCTGTGTACTACAGAACTGTGGCATCAGTAATATAAATATTTCAAACTAAGTTTGTGATCTTGAGGAATGACAGAGTACGTCCCAGGTGCGGAACTGGTCTTCAAGGATTGGGGCAGTCTAACGGGGGAAATCATGGAGGACACACAGATACAAGGTTGTAACAAGACTGTTAATGATTATGTTGGTGGGACATGACCCTGCTTTTTTTTCCCCCATGTGTTTTACATGAATTAGTTGAACTGGTTCTGAAGTTTTTATTCACCAATAAGTCATTTTGAAATCTAAGGATGTGTTGCATTTGAAATTTGATTGGAAGCACTTTGTCCTGAACTTTGGTGCCAGAGGAAGTTTGCTGCAGTGTGTGCTGTGTGATTTGCAGTATTGGGAAGGAAGGCTGCGTTTGCAGTGCTCGTGTTCCCTGGACTCAAGCAGAGGAGGCAGACTGTGACATCAGTTAATGAGTAAAATACACTGAGCTCATTGTTTCTATAATGGAATGATTGCATTGATGCAGTTGACCAGCAAATCAACCTTACGCATTTCCATGCCACACGACTTCAATCTCCATTGTTACCTTTTCTTGTACACACAGTTCCAAGACAATTGTGGCACAATTAGCAGAAGACAGCAGAGGTGCAATGGAGATGTCTGTATAGTGGCAGGAAGGGATAAGCATTCTGTGCTTACAAGTCTTGGCTTCATATTGCACCATACTGTTGTGAGCGGTGGACTGGACTGGACACACTGGACTGGCTGACAAGCAACAAATCAACCAGTACTGGAATGGGAGCTACAAAATCAAAATCACTGACACTCCGAGGAAGATCAGAAGATTTGCATCCACAGACCAAACTTGAATGCCACTCTCAAAACCTTTCAGCAGCAGCAGTCTGAACTTGCATGGCCACAAGCTGAATTTGTCTGAGCTCCTGTTGCAGGCTTTCGCAAATAAAATGAAGTGAGGCATTTCATGTTTGATGAAACCCGTAACACATTCTAATGAACTCCAAGACCAACACCCAAAGGCACGCTAAGACTCTTTATGTAAAAGAAAATCATCACATCAGACCAAATTGAAACCCCCAATTCAATGTCAGTGGATGTGAGTTATGTACGTTTCTCCCAATTATGTTACCCCACACTGTGGCAGACAGCTGAGCCCCCACTTCAGCACGCAGACAGTTGGACTCTTCTTCTCGTGCTGGAATAGAAGCTGAAGATTCAGCCATCAGCACTGTATGATATCTAGAACCTGCTAAAATTCAAATGGCTAACCAACAATTAAATAATGGGAAAGATCGTCTCCAAAATTCATTTGGTCACTAGGATTATAGTAGCCCAACCAGCATAACGTTGAATCAGATTCCAGAAAGCTGCCTGACATTGTACAGATACTTGCAGGCAGGCCCGTCAAAAGCCAGGAGTTTCACTGTACCATTATAAGCCTTCTTGTAGCAGTTTCCTGATCATAATCCTCATCAGACACACGGATGTAATAACACTGGGCAAATTCATTCTCCGAGAAGCTGACACCTGGGGTTACACCTTGTCTTGCCAGTACTATACTTACTGGAATCTAATAATGGACTGTATCCAACACTTCTAAGGTAACCTGTGCAATGTGTGATTTTAAATATCTGAATGGATGGGGGTAAACAATGGACCAAGAGACAGATCCCCTCATCTTAACTCTCTTGCTGCCAAGCTGCAAACTGGCCGGGGGGCTTCCAGGTTCTTTGGGGGGAAAAATGTCCGATGGGTAAGGGTAGGGGGATGTCTACACAATCTGCAGGCTTTAAATCATAAAAGATCTTTGCCCGAGGAGGAAGTGGAATCTGAGAAGGTGACTAGTTATGAGCATACCATTACTTTCAATATGCACCAGCACTAGCCACGGAAGTACATAATGGCCATTCCAATAATATCTCACCCTCTCCCCAAAAGGCAGGGTGTGTGAGGGGAAACTTTATCACCTGTGTGATAAAGGTGAGTTGCTGCTGTTAGCCCCAGCTATGTGACACGTCTTTCTGCTTGAAGGAAGGACGTATAGTACTGAGTTCCATGAAATATGTTTGGATGAATGAGTTAATCTAGAGTTAAGTGTGCTTGTGGGCTCTGAGATGTTGGTCATAAGAACTGATGGAGAAGCAAAAAGTCTGTGGGTTTCTATTATATAAGCTTTATGAATTTGGACCCAGATGCTGTTAGCTGGAGGTTTTTGGTAGGTGTGTCTTGAGGTAGTACTCCTGAATGTGTCATGAGATTCTTTGATTCAGGCTTGGAGGACTTCCTGGTCCCTTGCAAGCACAGGACATGTATCTATTTCTTCATGTTATCTATCAAGACTTCAGTGCTCTACTAAAAATCCTGGTGGCCACTCTCATCTGTGTTCAGCCAGGGATTGCAGAAAGGCTAGATGACTTCCACCACCAGTTCAGTCTGAAAACACATCCATCCACTTGAAGAGATACAAAATGGTTTAAACCATTAGTAACAAGCTTGAAGTGGCACCAGCCACTTGTGAAATTCAACCTGGTGGTGAAGTGCTCTGTCAATAATCAGTACAGTTAACACTATTAGACCAGAAGACCATAGGGCAAAGGAACAGAATTAGGCCGGATCATTGAGTCTGTTCCACCATTCCATCTTGGCTAATTTATTATCCCTCTCAAACCCATTCCCCTGCCTTCTCCCTTTGACCTTTAACACCCTTACTAATCAAGAACCCATCAACCCCCGTTTTAAATATACCAAATGATTTGGCTTCCACAGCTGTCTGTGGCAATGAATTCCACAGATTCACCACCCTCACGACCGGTCTGGTCACTGAAATCACAGTGAGCAAACAGCATGGAGTTTGACTGCTCTCATTTTACAGTGTTCTGCAGATTTTACACTATTAAAACTAGTAAAATTAAATGCAATTTAAAACATGAAATCACTTTTAAAATTTCTAAGGTTTTCCATCACAGTAAATACAAGTAATATCTTGTTCCTTACTTCTTTCTCAATGGCACAAAATTCCAATGTAATGAATGAGCTCAGGCTTCAGTGTGCTATACGCAGACTCCCCCAGCATGTACACCGGGGGAAACGAAGCTGGTTTCACTCCACTGCTGAGAGTCCCAGCTCAATCTCTGTGCTCACATGGGAACCTGAGACATTCTTAGGTCAAAAAGTATTGCCATTTCCAACTAAAATAGCTGGTATTTCACGAGAAAGCCTGGATAAAAATATTTGCCTTTTAAACATCAAAGAGAAAAAAAATCAAACCATTAGTACGATGGCCTGCAAGTGTACATTTCAATTTTATGACTCATAACTCATGATATGACTAAATAAAACACTTAATAACTGACATCAAATAATCAAAAAGGTCCCATCGCATATTGGTAAATTTCATGCATTTCCACTTGCACTTATTGAAGCCAGGCAGAGTTTCCACCTGACGGACTTGATAAAAAAGAAAGTACATTTTTAACAAATGAAAATATCTGCTGCAATTTTCTAAATATAACTGAATAATAAAATATATTTTTAAATAAATGCTCTAATTTCAAGAATGATTGAATGAAGATTTTAAATCTCAATGATATTAACTACATCCTGAAAAAAAATCAAGATTGTTTCCAGTAGTAAGTTGCTGATTAAATTGCTTTTCAGTAAATTAGCACAGGAACTACACATTATTTCATACACTTATGACAATGAGAAATTTAGCATAAAGACACACATGTAGAAAAAATATTGTCCAGGATACAAAATACATTCTTAAAATGACTTTTAAATTATAAGTCATTTTGCACCGACATAAACGTAAAACAAAATATATGGCCCAGCCTTTACCACTAACTTACCAACTATCTCCATTACCTCACTGCTCAAAATGTCTTCCTTAATTCTCTGTTATTCCTTAATGTCTGCAATTTAACCGTCATTTTTAATTTCATGTAATGTTGCAGGAACACTCTGAGTTTACCTGGGAAGGATACAGATATACAAATCCTAAATGATCAAGAAAGTATCTGCTGCAAATAAAGTGAAAATATTATTTTTTCCATTATTTTATTATTTTTATATGTAGTGCCTGTAAAAAGTATTCATCCCCTTGGAGGTTTTCATGTTTTATTGTTTTACAACATTGAATCATAGTGGATATAATTTGGCTTTTTTGACACTGATCAACAGAAAAAGAGTCTTCCGTGTCAAAGTGAAAACAAATATCTACAAAGTGATCTAAATTAATTACAAACATAAAACAGAAAATAATTGATTGCCTAAGTATTCACCCCCTTTAAGTCAATATTTAGTAGATGCACCTTTGGCAGCAATTACAGCCTTGAGTCTGTGTGGATAAGTCTCTATCAGCTTTGTACATCCGGACACTGCAATTTTCCCCATTCTTCTTTACAAAAATGCTCAGATTCTGTCAGATTGCATGGGAGTAATGAGTGAACAGACCATTTCACGTCCAGCCACAAATTCTCAATTGGATTAAGGTCTGGGCTCTGACTTCGCCATTCCAGGACATAAATTTTGTTGTTTTTAAGCCATTCCTGCGTATCTTTGGCTTTATGCTTGGGGGTCATTGTCTTGCTGGAACATAAGTCACAGTTCTCCTGCAGACTGCATCAGGTTTTCCTCCAGGATTTCCTTGTATTTTGCTGTATTAATTTTACCCTCTACCTTCACAAGCCTTCCAGTGCCTCCTCCAGTGAAGCATCCCCACAGCACGATACAGCCACCACCATGCTTCATAGTACGGATTGTATGTTTTTGATGATGAGTGGTGTTTGGTTTATGCCAAACATAGCATTTAGTCTGATGGCCAAAAGCTCAGTTTTGGTTTCATCAGACTATAGAACCTTCTTCCAGCTGACTTCAGTCTCCCACATGCCTCCTGGCAAACTCTAGCTGAGATTTCATGTGCTTTTTTCAACAGTGGCTTTCTCTTTGCCACTCTCCCATAAAGCTGTAACTGGTGAAACACCCAGACAACAGTTATCGTATGTGCAGTCTCTCCCATCTCAGCCACTGAAGTTTGTAACTCCTTCAGAGTTGTCATAGGTCTCTTGGTAGCCTCCCTCACTTGTCCTCTTCTTGCACAATCACTCAGTTTTTGAGGACAGCCTGCTCTAGGCAGATTTACAGCTGTGCCATATTCTTACCATTTCTTGATGATCGACTTAACTCGACTAAGGAATATTCAGTGACTTGGAAATGTTCTTGTTTCCATTTATTGACTTTCCATAACCTTTTTCGTGTAGTTGCTTGGAGTGTTCTGTTGGCTTCATGGTGCAGTTTTTGCCAGAATACTCACTCACCAGCAGTTGAAACTTCCAGATACGGGTGTATTTTTACCACTATCAATTGAAACACCTTGACTGCACACAATCATCTCCATTTAACTAATTATGTGACTTCTAAAATCAATTGGCTGCACCAGTAATAATTTGGTCTGTCATACTAAAGTGGGGTGAATACTTATGCAATCAGTTATTTTGAGTTTATCAGTGTCAAAAAAGCCAATTTAAATCCACTGCGATTCAATGTTGTAAAACAATAAAACTTGAAACCTTCCGGGGGGGTGGGGGGGGGGTGAATACTTTTTATAGGAACTGTATATTTATATATTATTTGAAATCAACTCCTACAATCTTAGATATGGAGTTGGAAGGGGTTGTTAAAATTCATTATTTAAACTGGATTTTGAATTACTATCTAAACGTGCACTTGGTGACACTGTTCTCAGAGATTTTTGTAGCAAATGTAGATAAAACTCAAGTTTAAATGCTGTAACATGTGCATTGTGCCATTAGTGTATCATCTTTTTTCAATGTATACAAATTTTACACATTAAGTAAAATTAGTGCAGTATTTTAAGGGGACATAAGTTTAATAAAAAGCAACTAACTGAGAAAGTATCAACATTACATCCAGAATTCAGAATCTAGTAAGTGGTTACTATTACTAATTATCACATAGTGGCCTGTATCAGAAGGTAAATATCAAAAATTATTAATTGATGACTGTATAATTCTGTTTATATAGCACCAATTATACCAGCACCAACATCCTTATAAATATTTTAATCTTCATGTAAAGAATGGAATTCAAGCACTGATAATTTACTGACGTATGCAAGCACGCTGGAAAGAGCAGTTGTTTCCAAGCATGAAAAAGAAGAAGCAAAAGGAAATGAATTTCTCTGACAGGATACATATATTCTGCATAGTTAATTTAAGAACAATGCGTATTCACAACTAGCTGGTAGCTGTAGTGCTATATGCAACTGTGCAGAAATATCAGTAACTTCACACTGCAAGAGAATTCTGTTTCACTTTCCCACTTTGCTGAAGATCATCTCCAGTGAAGATCACTAAAAATGATCAGATTATAATTTCAGGTGATACTGAACTAGTAGCTAATAATATAGTGGATAACAGAACAAAATATCGACAGAGGACAAATTAACTCGCCTTGCAGGTCAAGAATGGAGTAGATACGCAGTTAAAATGGAGTGGCGCTTTTCCCCATGGTCTCTGATTTTAACCTCACTGGCCCTGGTGATCGAGGCAATAGGTGCCAGACTCAGGCAGCTGTTCAGTTATAATTGTTAATCAAGCTCTATGCATTAATTGTGACTTGAATCTATTGTGACAGGGACAGGGAGTTAAACATTAAAAGGGAAGATTGCTTTCCATCCAGGCTGAAACTTACATAAAGAAACCTTCAAGCAAAATATATCTATATTTTACTTGTTTGATCAAGGAAATGTCTTTCCAGGCCCTACAAAGATAGGTACACTTTCCCTAGTCATGAGTCCTTCAACTGAATCTCAGTACGCCAGAAATTCAGAAGTGTCAGGGAGCAGAAGTGACTGTAATTGCTGTTACTAAGGAGAAGGTGCTTGAGAAGCTGAAAGGTCTGAACGTGGACCATATGGACTATACCCCAGGATTCAGAAAGAGGTAGCCAAAGAGACTGTGGAGGCATTAGTAATGATCTTTCAAAACTCACTAGATTCTGGAATGCTTCCGGAGGACTGGTTAAGAGACAGAAGAAAGGAAATTTTAGACCAGTCAGCCTGACTTCAGTGGTTGGGAGGATGGTGGAGTCCATTATTAAGGATGAGGTTTCAGAGTACTTGGAGGCACATGATAAAGTAGGCCAAAGTCACCATGGTTTCCTGAAGAGGAAATCTTACCTGACAAATATGTTGCAATTCTTTCAGGAAATAACAGACAGGACAGACAAAGGAGAAAGAGTGGATGTTGTTTACTTGGATTTTCAGAAGGCCTTTGACAAGGTGCCATACATGAGGCTGCTTAACAAGATAAGAGCCAATGGTAAGAAAGGAAAGATACTAGCACAGATAGAAGAAAAGAGCAGAAATAAAGGGGGCCTTTTCTGGTTGACTGCCGGTAATTAGTAGTTGGTATTGGGACCGCTTCTTTTTAAGCCAATGCCAAATGCCAATGATTTGGATGATGGAATTGATGGCATTGTGCCCAAGTTTGCATAAGATACAAGTACAAAGATACTGTAGGTGGAGAAGCAGGTAGTATTGAGGAAGCAGAGTGTCTGCAAAAGCACTTAGACAGATTGGGAGAAAGGGCAAATATATGGCAGATGGAATATAATATAGGGAAGTGTATGATGATACATTTTGGTAGAAGGAATGAAGAAGTATACTTTTTTCTAACTGGGGATAAACTTCAAAAGTCAGAGGTGCAAAGGCACTTGGGAGTCCTCTTGTAGGATTCCCTAAAAGTCAACTTGCATGTTAAGTTGGTGGTAAGGAAGGCAAATCCATGTTAACATTCACTTTGGGAGGACTGGAATATAAGAGTACGGATGTGATGCTGAGGCTTTATAAGGTACTGGTCAGATCGCACTTGTAGTATGTGAGCAGTTTTGGGCCCAATAGCTAAGAAAAGATGTGCTGGCATTAAGAGAGTCCAGAGGAGGTTCATGAGAATGATTCTGGGAATGAAAAGGTTAATGATTGAGGCACGTTTGATTTCTCTGGGCCTGAGCTCACTGGAGTTTAAGGGCTCTCATTGAAACCTATCAAATATTGAAATGCTTAGACAGAGTGGACATGGAGAAGATGTTTCCTGTACTGAGCAAATCCAGGACCAGAGGGCCCAGACTCTGAATAGAGGGACATCCATTTAGATCAGAGATGAGGAGAGACTTTTTTAGGCAGAGGGTGGTGAATCTGTGGGGAATCTGTATCATGGACAGCTCTGGAGGGCAAGTAATTGAATATATTTAAAGCAGAAGTTGATAAGTTCTTGATTAGTTGTTGTTCGTCCTTTGGAGTCGAAGACGACCACAACTTCTGTCAGGTGGAGGTCAGGTGACTGTGGGTCCGGAGGTGACTGGTGAGGCCAATCCGGGCCCTGAAAGCTCGCCCACATGTGGGACACATGAGGGTAGGTGCTGCAGTGGTTAGGGTGTCAAAGGTTACAGGGAGAAGGCATGAGAATGGGGTTGAGAGGGATAATAAATCAGCCATTATGGAATAACACAGCAAACTCAATGTGCTGAGTGGCCTAATTCTGCTGCTATGTCTTATAGTCTTAATCTAGTCTAAAATCTTCCATAGACAGCTCCTCATTTCCTTTTTTTAAAACTGCAACTGAGTAAATGGGAAAGGCTCAGCTGCTCTTAACACAATGAAGGATACTATAAACAGTTGCCGAGCTATAGTGTTCCCATTAAGTTCAGCTTTGAATCTCTTGGTCTGATTGGTACAGCTATTAAATATATTAACAAACTATAAATGAAGTACAATGCATAATGTGTATGGGCTAACTAAGCTTCAAATGAACTTGCAAATTACACTGGTCACTTCTGTTGACCTTACGGTCACATTTCCCTGTTCGCTTGCTGGGGACATTAAAATTCACATCAATGAATCTGATTTTCTTTGCTTATGAAATGAAGGTGGCGCTGACCAAGCTAATGTTTCATACCTAATCTTAACTCTGCTTTGGAAGGTGATATGTGCTATCGCCATTGATCACTGCGGTCCTTCTGATCAAGATACTCACGTTGTTTTGTTCATCAAAGTGCTTCTGAACTGCAATTTCACAATAGATGATCAGGTTAAACTCAGGAAGTATGTGCCACAGAATGGAACTTGCAAATCAAGATGTGCTTGTTGCCTCTGCCTTCCAGCTAGTAAAGGCTGTGGTTGGAGATACTATGAAGGAAGTGGGTACAGAGATCAAATAAATATTCAGAATGGTGTATGAGGATTTGATTTGATTTAGGATGCTGGCTTGTCCCATTGGAGAAGCTGCAGTCATCCAGGCAACATTTATCATTCTCTTGACTAATACAGGTAGTAAGCCTCGGGAATTAAGAACTGATTCACTCAGCATAAATACCAAACCCCTGACTTGCTCTTGTTGCTACAGTATTAATACTGTGACTTATACATTTATAGTACTCTATGCATGCAAATCATTGCAAAACATACGTAATACTGTATTACACCTAACAGAAAATATTTTATATTAACTATTGGGGATAACCTCCTACTCCCACTTGGATGTTCATAGCAAAGTGACTGTAATGCCACTGAAGATGAAGTAAAGTTGGTTAGATTTTCTCTTAGGTAAAATAAAATACTACAGCAGCTGAAAATCTGAAATAAATACAGAAAATAAGCAGGATCTGTAAACAAAGAAACATAATTAATGTTTCAAATTGAAGAGATTTCATATGCAGTAATCCTCTATTTCAAACATGGCCATGCCTAGTTTTTATATAACATGAAATAGTAGGCACGCATACAAATTTCTTGCTGCATTCAGGTACAGATTCCTTCTCTAACTGAGGAATTGCAAATGAAATGAACATCATGCAGTTACCTTCAAAGATCATCACCTCGGACCTTAGGAATTTTAAAGATTCTTTGGTCCAGGAAACTAGCATGCAAACTTCTTGCCACAAATTTTCTGGCCCAAGTTACATTATTTACATTAACCACAGTCTCCTTCCTTTGAGCTGGACATGACTCTAATCATTGGAATTTTTCCCATTGCTTCACAATGTCTCCAATTTACTACAGTTCCTTAATGTCATAGTTAGTCAAATTAAGGGCAATTATTCTTAGCTCACCCTTGAAATTCAGCTCTTTTGCCCAGCTGTGGAACCAGATTATAATGAATTCTAAGTCTATATGGTTTTGCTGGTGCCAAAACTATAATCAATCGAAGAGTCATTGAGAAATTCCATCAATATTGAAAGTATCGTCGGTGATCTGATTAAAAGCAGAAATTGGCCATGTTGGATTGCTCCTGAATTTTATTGTCACCACATTCTGGGAAATTGTCCACTTAGTCAGTTAAACTTGAAGAGAAAGGCTCAATTAATTCTCAGCATGCACCTCCACACCTCCATATATGTTGCTAGGAAAGTAGCCTTTGCTATATCCAGAGCAACTGGCTGTTCCCTGTTGTAAGCTGAAGTGAAACAAATCGGCTAAAGGCAAACTCTGTGACACTGATAACCTCAGAAAAGGACAAGATCTTTGTGTTTGAAAACACTTCATTGTCATGCATTGCATACACATGCTGGAGTCTGATATCATTGATGACGAGCATGATCTTGGACCCTCTTCCTCTTGTTCACCACCACTCCCACCAGCAATGATTGGAAGTGGAAGAACTACAGATTTGTTAGCTGACACCCGTGTGGTTCAGTGCCGCAGTTTCACCAGGACTGTTCTATATTTTTAGGAAGACCTACTGCCATTTCTGGCATGCATCCCTTTGAATCAGAGTCAGTTACTGGCTCAATGGTAAAAGGTGGATCTGCCATTTCACAAGGGTACAAGTTTTTGCACATCACATTTCCTCTACCTTACGGCCAAAATGCCAAATGTTATTTGGGTTCTAGATTTATTCTCAGTCAATCCCAATTAAGACTTCAGTATATGAAGAGTGAGCCTTTTTCTCAAGGACTGTGTGGCATTTGCTCTTACCAATACTCTTTTGACGAGATCCATCTGCGACAGACAGTGAGGGAGAGGGGGTGTTTGGAAATATTGTATAAAGCAGTTTCTCCCGGTGGCCACCCAGAATTCAATTCAACTTCCCAATAAGACATGTCTGTCTATGGCCTCTCACTGCCACAATGAGGGCACACTCAGGTTGGAGGAGCAACACCTCACATCCCATATGGGTAGCTTCCAACCTGATGCCATACACATTGATTTTTCTAACCTTGGGTGATTTCTCACCTTTCCTTTCTTCCATGGTCCACTGTCCTCTCCTAATAGGATGGCACAGTGGCACAGGGGTTAGTGTAATGCTTTACCGTGCCAAAGATCTGAGATCAGGTTTCAATTCCCGCCACTGTCTGTAAGGTGTTCATAGTGTCTGAAATGTCCTCTTTCTTTAAGAATCGTGGTTTCCCTTCTGCAGTTATCAATGATGCCCTCACCCGCATCTCCTCCATTTCCCGCACTTCAGCCCTCACCCCATCCTCCCGTCACCACAACAGGGACCGTGTTCCCCTTGTCCTCACCTACCACCCCACCAGCCTCCGGATCCAGCATATTATCCTCTGCAACTTCTGCCACCTTCAACAGAACCCCACCACTAAGGACATCTTTCCCTCTCTACCATTCTCTGCTTTTCGTAGGGACTGTTCCCTCCGCGACTGCCTGGCCCACACATCCCTCCCCACAGATCTCCCACCTGGTACTTATCCCTGCAAATGTAAATGGTACACCTGTCCCTGCACCTCCTCTCTTACCACCATTCAGGGCCCCAAACAGTCCTTCCAGGTGAGGCAACACTTCGCTTGTGAGTCTGTTGGGGTCATCTATTGGATCTGGTGCTCCCGGTGCGGCCTTCCTTACATCGGCGAGACCCGACGCAGATTGGGGGAGCGCTTTGTCGAGCACCTCCGCTCCATCTGCCACAACAGACAGGATCTCCCGGTTGCCATCTACTTCAACTCTGCTTCATATTCCCATTCAGATATGTCCATACATGGCCTCCTCTACTGCCATGATGAGGCCAAACTCAGGTTGGAGGAGCAATACCTCATATACCGTCTGGGTAGTCTCCAGCGTCTTGGTATGAACATCGAATTCTCCAACTTCCGGTATTTCCCTCCCTCTCCCTTCCACCATCCCACTTTCACTCTGCCTCCTCTTCCAGCTGCCTATCACCTCTCTCATGATTCTGTCTTCTTCTACTACCCATACTGCTTTCCCCTTACATTCCTTCTTCACCTCTCCTGCCGATCCCCTCCCTGCTTCCCCTCCCCCACCCCTTGATCTTACCTCTGTTCGGTTTTTCACCTGGCACCTTCCACCCTCCCCCCACCTTCTTTATAGGGCCCCTGCCCCCTCCTTCTTCAGTCCTGACGAAAAGTCTTGGCGTGAAACGTTGACTGCTTGTTTCCACGGATGCTGCCCGACCTGCTGAGTTCATCCAGTTTTTGTATGTCTCACTTATCATCTGCCAGTTTGTATTCCTTCCCTTCCTCCTAACTTCTTATTCTGGCTTCTCACCCCTTTCCTTTCTGGTCCTGATGAAGTGTCTCAGTCGGAAATATCAACTGTTTATTCATTTCCATTGATGTTACAAGTCTTGCTGAATTCCTCCCGCATTTCTTGTGTGTTGTTAATTATTAAAATGTTATTTATTTTGGTTAAACTATTTAAAATTCACTATAATAATCAGCTGAACTGGTTCACGAAATATTTTATAGAAAATAGAATAATAACACAACTAATACAATTAAGGGTTTCTGTCGACACAGTTCGTAAACCTTTCTCTTGTTTAAACATAACTCTTTGGTGTATGCTAATTTTTGATATATTTCTCTTGCCAATTTTTTTCTCTTCCCTTTAGTTCCTTTGTGAAGTTAATTCAATACTGCCGTATAATTCCATGAGAACTGGCTGTTTTCCAATGCTACTATTTCTGTATCAGTGTCAGAAAGACACGTAACACCGGTGGCATCAAAGTCAATCCCAATCCATTTCTCACCCAACTTACACACATATCTTAACCATCGTGTAAGGCTCTGGACCCTGGTAAGGCACGGAATCCAGAATCAGTTATCCCGCTCACGTGCCAAAGCAAATGCATTACTACATTTATTAGACAACTAAGCCCTCAATTCCCTAAAAGTTTATAATAGACACATTATTATTCAAAAATTGTTCTTACAGAAAACACTACAAAGATGTGCATAATCCTTTGGAGCTGAAAGTTATATATTTTTAAATAAATATGAAATTACTATTCTCCCATGATGTGATAGAATATTTTATTACACGAAGTGCACCTTAGGACATAAATAATATGAGCAGGTCAACTGCCTGTCAAGTTTGCTCCATCATTTGTCAAGATCAAGGCCAATCTTCTGCCATTTCCAGCACACACAAATCTTTTAATGCCTAGAAATCTATTGATCTTGGTTTCAAATGAATGCACTGAACTTCCACATCCTTCCGTAAAAGAGAATTTAATGCTTCACCACCCTCTGGAGGAAGAAGCTTCTCCTGACCTCAGACCTAAATATCTTATACCTTCCCTGTCCCTAGACCCCTCAACCAAGGGAAACAGCCTCCCTTCATCCAGCCAGCAAAGCCATTAACGAATGTTGTGAATTTCAGTAAATCTCATATTCTTCTGAACTCTAAAGAATACAAAGCGAGTCTAGTCAGTCTCTCTTCACACAGCAAACCCATAACTCCTGAAATCAGTCTAGTAAATCTTTGCTGAACTACCCCTATGGCAAGTACATCCGTCCTTAAGGAATGGAGATCAAATCTACATTCTCGGCCCAGCCTCAATGAAGGCCCTATACAATTGCATTATACTTCATTAATCCAGCAGTCAAACTTTCTCCTAACAAAGCCATCCTAATCACCTGCTGCACCTGTATGTTGGTTTTTAGTAGTACATTTCTAAGCACATCCAGGTCTCTTTGAATATCAGCAATATCCTATCTCTCAGCAATGAGTAAATGTTTCCTTGTTGTGAGCTCCAAACAGCCTTTTCCTGATTTGAAACCAGTGGAGAAAGGGATTGCTCTGTGGCATGGACTGAACTAGTCTCTTTCTATGTTGTAAAGAAATATGGAAAACTGAGTTTTTGTTGGATCTGGTGGTCACATTTTGCAGCAACTCTCAAAATGACAATAACACTGCAAGAGGAAAATACAGCCTTCAAATTCCAAACAAGAGAAAATCTACAGATGCTGGAAATCCGAGCAACACGGGTCTCAGCCCAAAACATCGACTATACTCTTTTCCATAGGTGCTGACTGGCCTGCTGAGCTCCTCCAGCATTTTATGTGTATAGCCCTCAAATTCCTTGCTTTAGGATCCTCCCAAGCCACTGCAGGGGACATTTGTGGGATCTCACAGTAGGTAATACTGCCAGCCAATTACATCAACCTTGCTTGAAAATTTGGGATAGGCAACTTTCTGCAGACGCAGGAATTCATCACCTCTTTAATTTGGCAATCAAGGCTCCTCAAAACCCAGGAATGTTCACTGATTGTAAAAACTTACACTCCACCAACATACAGTATATCTGCTTTCCAACAACAAGACGTTCCTTCAGGTTTGCACAAGGATATCATTAAACAGCCATGTTGACGTTGTCCTGTGTCAGTCCAACCTCTCTTCTCTCCACATCTTTTATCAAACTTCCCAACAGGAACACCAGACACTAGGAATGCTCCCTTTAAAAAATGGCTGCCGTCACCCATAAGGAAACCAAATAGGCCAGAGTGCACTGCATCCAAACCAAATACATCTGACAAAATTAAGTCTCATTGCACAAACCAGCCTCATTCAGATGCACTCCAGTTGCCTTAACTATTCTGGAAGCACTTGTCAGATCTGCTGAAAGGCATTGGTGTGGTGTTTATTTATATACTGATGTTAACTGTGGAACTGGTCCTCCCGCCCCTTCCGGCCATGCCAACCATCAACACCAAATTTAACCCTAGTCTAATCACGTGACGATTTACAATGACCAATTAACTGATCAACCGGTATGTCTGCCATGCTCCATAGTAAGAGTTGAACCTATAGGGACACATATAGGGGAGTACCTCTTCAAATGAGAAAAACAAAGATCAAGAAGATGTTGGAAGCAAAGCAAAAGGTGCAAGGTAAATTGAATCCCAGAATGCAGCTAGTATTGTAAGGTTCACTGATAATCCATCAGTCCTGACATTTAATATATGGGTGCTAAATCTCTCTTCCACTCATCACCTTCCATCAACAGATAAAACATACCTTGTCCCATCCTTACTTCTTAGTACTAGACTAGATCACCTCAATCCATGTTAAAAGGGCCACTTGCACTTTTTAGCCAATGCCATGCAAGACCAGAACAGACTGTCAACCAGTAATTCCACGATTTTAAGAGATTTGAAACTTAACTGCTTAATGTTGCAGAAAATGGAAGGTGCATATTAGCAAGTGAAATCTTAACTTCCTTATCACGAGGTTCCTTTCTGGTGAACCCATGTGACAACAGCAGAAGTGGAAGCCAGCTGCTCAGGTTTCTGCTCTTGGCTAATAGCTTCCACAGATCCATGACGCTGCAGCCTTAAAGGGGAGAGAGACGGACAACAATAGAGAAATGGAAGTAAGTTCGTTACACATCCCACCTGCATACACCTACCCAACACACACACATGCACACCAAAAACCAACAGCCCTGTAAACATAAAAAATTTTCTGTCTTCTCAGATCGCAATGAGCCACAGAGAACTTTGCTGCCAATCAGTATTATGCACAATAGCCAAGGCCCAGTATCACGCAACATACTCAAAGTGGCATTTATGGTGTGCAGGTCCTCCAACAGGGGCTGAACAAATTCATATGATTGCCATATTTGATGGTGCACAACAGTGTACAGAATTGGAACTTGAGCCAGTCACACTTAAGAGGATGTCTCTTGTCATTCAGTAGGTGTGCATGCTGCCTTTTAGTTCTTTCTTGCTAGTCAAAAGGTATTCTGTTCATAATGGCCATGAAGATGCATAGTCTTGATAAAAATGTATTTATTATTATTATTATTATTATTATGTATTTGCACAGGTTGACTTTTTTGCACTTTGGTTGTCAGCCTTTGTGTGCTGTTGTTTTTTCGTTAATTGTATCTTTGTTTTTGTTCTACTGTGGATGCCTCAAGAAACTGAATCTCAGGGTTGTATATGGTGACATATATGTACTTCCATAATAAATTTACTTTGAAATTTTGAACTTAGAATCTGCATCTAGATAAGCAGTGCCTTCCAGCATAAACTTCCTTTCACCATCAGCTTTTGCTGACTTGTTATATGTGTTACCAGGTCAAAATAAAAACTCTCTTTCCTACCAGATGTAAATATATCATTTAAAAAAAAATACTTTTACCCTTGATAGTAGGAAGAATCCTGTGACATTCTCTCCCAGAAGTAGGTGGCATCTTCCAAAGAGATCTTTAATAACTTTCTGTACATGGAATGAAAAGGTTGATGACTCTATGGAGTTTCAGGATATGTTTTAGAAAAGTTGAGGTAGGAATGTTTAAAATGGTCATCATACAGATGATAAATTTTTATATCTCCCTATTACACACAAGGCCATTCAGCCCACTAGTCTATGCCAGCTCTCAGTGCACACTGATTGATCCCATATCTTTATACCTCATCTTTTCCTTCAATTCCACACACTCCATTCTTTCTCACTGATTTTTCAGGTAAATCACCTAACACGTTGATGCTATTTCCTGCACTCATACAGAACTCAGCAATTTGATTAATTTTATTCTTAATATTTTACCCTGCTCTCACCTTCAGATGAACCATTGCTGACTCTTTCCTTTCCTTTCTTGAGCTCTCAGGAAAGCTAAATATCTTACAGCCATCTCAAGGATGAGCTAGTGACAAACATACATTACACAGATACAAATTCCAACTGCTATTTCAGTGATACTCCTCCCACCCTCTTCCTGTAAGGACTCCACGCCACACCCAGTTCCTCCATCCCTGTTGCATTGTCTATAATGAAGAAATATTGTGCACAGATGTTCCTTCCTTAACCATTGACAGCCGTTAACTGCAACTTATTTATTTTCCTTAACTGCTCCCGCCTGCTTTCCTCGTAAACAGAGGTTTAAGGTTCCTATGGTCCTCATCTTCCACACAATGAGTCTCCACATTCAATGGACCGTCTTTCGCAATAAACACTATCTTCAAAGACGATTACACCAGCAAACACATATACCCCTCCCCTTACAGCATTTTAAAGGAGCTATTTCTTTTATGACTCCTTAGCCCTGCCTTCCAGATTCAATATTGAGTTTACACAATTTCAGTTAACTCACATTTTTGGTCTACATCAGAACTGCTATATGTCATTGATCTGCATTGTTGATTCAGTGCTTTATTCTCTCTGTTTGCACAGAGAAGGCACTTCCTACAGCCCTGCATTTCACAGCTTTTGCATTCTTTGGTCTTACTGCTCTATCTGCCTTCAACTCATAGCTTCTGGATCATTTTTCGCTCTCTACCTGCTCTAATTAACCCATCAACTGAATTACTTCTACAATTCATTGCTAAGGAAATGGCCTTACCCTATCAGAGCTATCCTCTTCCCTCAACAACTCTTCAACTTTACAAAAACCTGATTTCTCTCTTTCCCAGTTCTGACAAATGTTCTTCATCCTGAACCAGTAACTCTCTACCAAATTCCAGCTTACTAGGAAACACATTATAATCTACAGCCCACGATGTTGTGCTAACCATGCATTCTACGCTAGAAACTGCCTAGAATTTCCCTCCTGCATAGCCCACTATTTTTCTAAGCTCCATGTACCTATCTAAGAGTCTCTTAAAAGACCCTATTGTATCCGTCTCTACCACCATTGCCGGCAGTGTTATTCCAAGCACCCACCACTCTCTGTATGAAAAACTTACCTCTGACATCCCCCTTGTACCTACTTCCAAGCACCTTAAAACCCTGCCCCCTCATCTTAGCCATTTCAGCCCTGAGAATAAGCCTCTGGCTGTCCACACGATCAATGCCCCTCATCATCTTATACACCCCTATCAGGTCAACTCTCGTCCTCCATCACTCCAAGCAGAAAAGGCCAAGTTCACTCAACCTATTCTCATTACAGACATGTAACGTAATTAATTCTGTAGCTAAACAGAAAGTCAGAAAATATACCACAGAAATTTGGATATCATCCTTGTCATCAGAGCTATCACACTTCCTGTTGAATAGATACTGTACATGGCAAATTGGCAGGATCATAAACACAAGAGATTCTCTACAGACGCGGAAAATCTTGATTTACACACATTAAATGCTGGAGAAACTCAGCAGGTCACGCAGCATCTATGGAGGGAAATGAACATTTCGAGCTGAGACCCTTCATCAGGACTGGAAAGGAAGGGGAAGGATGCCAGAGTAAAACAGCGGGGGAAGGGAAGGAGTACAAGCTGGCAGGTAAAACCAGGTATGGGTAGGTGGGCAGGGGTGGGGGAATGAAGTGAGAAGCTGGGGTGTGACAGAAGGTGGCAAAGCTGAAGGGCTGAAGGAGGAGGAATCTGTTAGGAAAGGACAGTAAACCGTGGAGGAGAGGGAAGAAAGAGGGGAAGAGAAGGATGAGAGGGGAATCAGAATGGGGAATAGTTAAAAACATGGGTGAGAGAGGAGAAAAATGACACTGAATATTTCAGGAGTATGCTCTTGGACTCAGCGCCACAAGCAAGTTAAGAATCTAATCAGATCAGGAAAGAGAAAATGAGAATATGTTAACACTGTGGTAAGCAGGCTATGGCAAATTCCATGCATGAAATTCTTCATTCTCACCTACTTGTGACCATACATCCTCCCAGCCAATGGGCTGTGATGTTAAACTCAGAAACATTTGTGAGGTTGTATGCTTGCCAACAAGATTAAAGTGTGTGCCTTTTTTAAAATGTCCAAACAACTTTTCAGATGTGGAACGGTCTATTGAGGTTGAATGAGAATAAGCAGGTGATGAAAATAAATATTTGCCAAATTTGGAAAGGAAATCAAGAAACATTGAATGCACACTAACATATTTTACTAATACTTAATCAAATACATCAATAGATTAGTAATGGCAGAACCACTGTTTCACTCTACAGTAGTTTCACAGGGATACAACAAAAAAGGTGTTGTAAAAACAAATATCTAGTAAGAAACAGATTTTGATCAGCATCCCAGATGATGAATCTATTTTCATATTCACAGAGGAAATGAAAATCAGGCTGCATTCACAATATCAGCTACCAGCTGATACTCAGGAAGTAGAGAGGAATAAGCTACTTTCAGTATCTCCATACAAACTTTGGCCAAATTCCATTAACAACAATCATTGAATAAGCTGGAAAATACATTTTAATAAACTAGAAAGTACATGTCAAATGGTCTGTTCTCTCCACATTTGTCTATGAATGCCACCCGACTCTCTGGGTAGTTATGTGATTTTATCCATAAAAGATACTGGAACAACATTTCACACCTCAATCACTAAATTGTGGATCATATTTGCACATCTCCCCCTTTTCTGCGCAGACATCAACTGATGATGCAGTGCTGGCCTAACTGAAATTAACTAACTTAAAGTAAGCAAACAATTCAGCTGGGATAGGCTGAGCAACCAGTCACTCAGACATTTGTGTGCCTTAACGGCTGGTTCTCAGCGGTTTCTGCAATCTCTTATTAATGAACAGGATCAATTGTGTTCAGTGATGGGGGGCGCGAGGATAACTTTCAAAGTTGGACAACGGGTGGAAATATTTTTAAATGGATAGAATAATGTAACAGAATAATACAATTAAAATAAGGAAGGATTACAGTGATATACCGATACAGCTACTTATGCATGGGTATAAGGGACTGCAGTTTGTTTTAAAATGCTGTTGTTATACATTCATTTTATAGAAGCAAGCTTATAAACAGGCGTAAATTTCAAAAGTCAACACAAGGGATGTACTCGAGCAATGCATTAAATACAGATTTCAGAAATAAAACCATTCACTTTTGCGTGCCGTTAAAATAATTGGAATTATAACATACTTGTCATGGTTTGGTTTAGAAATAATGTGAGCAGTTGTGATTAGATCAGGACATTTAGCGTTTAGAATTCATGGACCTTCAGCCAATTATGAATTATGCGTTGACGAAGTTGTTAAATAGGATCAAATAAGCAACTTTCTCATCCCCAGCGTTTAAACATTTGAAATAATAGTACTGCTAGGTCACACGAATGCAGGAGATTTTGACTCCAGTGATATCCGGCATAACATTAAGCCGCGAGTTCTTTTTAAAGCCTTTCTATCCAGGCGGCTGATTCTAAAGTTGTTTATCTCGGACATTTGCCGACAGCGCGACAGAGGGCGTTAGGGGTGGTTAAGGGAGTGAGTGACTGAGAGTTACCTCCTGCCGTTGCTGACACCCGCCGTGTGTCTCCACCGGGTCCGCTCGCTGCTGCTGTCCGGTGAAGCGATCGGGACTCGGTCACCGGGCACCTTCGGGCTGCCCTGGCTCAGCAACAAACCCGCTCTCCTACCCGGTTTCTTCTCGTTGAATCTCATGCTGTAAACGCATCTCAGAACTAAACCTGGGCAACGAAAACTGTGAGATCTGCAGACTTCCCAATCAATACAGACACTACTAAACTGCAGTAGCGCTTTTAAAAGAAAACTGATTATATAATCAATGCAGTTCTGTCACTCTTCTTGTCAAGTGATCGAGGAAAACTGACTCTTAACAAAAAGGACAAATAAACAGTAAATAGGTCAGGAGACTTCCCCCTTTAGTATTCCGCATCAATCGGATTGTAATTTACTTGTGTCCTGTCGGTGAAAGGAAACCTCTATAACTGGAAGAGGAGGAAATGATCCACTGACCTAAATATTTTTCCAAACATCTGTGACCTTTTTTCTGGCTCCTGTGGGAGGAGACAGGCGCGGGTCCAAGGAGCGGAGCCAAGAGAAATCTGCGGCAGGGGGGTGAGGTTGCTGCGGCGGCGATTGCGGGATAAGTGCCGCGCTCGGAAGGTCGAGCGGACCGGCCCTCGCACCAACATTATGCGACTCACGGCGGAGAGCAGCTAGTTCACTGGCAGGCGATGGCTGCGGGAGCTCATTGAGAAACCCGGGCGGCGCGTCGATCGGAGTGTTGGCAGGCAAGGGCTGCACCCTGCTCTTGGTTCACTCCGAGCTGACAGCACATTGACGCTGGCTACACGATTAAGTGCGGGGTTTTTTTTTTCTTCTTTGGAAAGTAGGTCAATAACTTCGATGTTCAGTATTCTTTCGTCATTGCGCTGAAATTAGACACTCGTTATGTAAGATGTTACGACGTTTTGAAATGCGGCCTGAAATACCTGGGATCGTGGAGTGTCCGCGCCTGGTCGCTCGCTGTCCCTGCAGCGAGAACTGTTCGGAGTGAACGTGGAGCAGTTGGGTGCATTTACACAGAGGCTTATAAAAGTCAACAGCCTGGACGGCGCCAAAAAAGGCGTTATTGTGCAGTTGAAAATCGCGTTAACGTGGCATTAAACAATTTTGAATAGTTTTTTTTCGCCGTCTTAACACAAGTGATTGACAGTCATAGCACAATTTGATGGGAAATGCTCTGTGCATCATGGCCTGTTTAAATGGTTTTCACGTTCCCCAGATTATACCAGCGGCAGTGCCGTGCTCAATTTATTTCCGGCGGCACCTTCAAGCACACTAATCTGAGTAATTACAGATGCCGTTCAACAGTTGAAGCAACTTTTAATTTTACTGAAGGTTCGGAAATCGTTATTTAAAGGGCCAGACATCATTGTGCACACAATCGCAGCTTGCTCACGCTGAAACTTGCACCTGAAAACATTTTGCTGCAACCTCATCTGCTCTCCAAGCCCATTTGTCTGGACACAATTCTCCTCTTCATGGATTACATAGGTGTGCAAATACTGATTTCCATTCGCTCTCAGGGATCATGTCAATCTCACTCTCAACCTCCCCTCCTCAGAAGCATCCGCTGGTATCCCAGTTTGGAGACCTCTGCTGCATGAGGAAGCTCGTTGGCAGTTTTACTCCACAAGACCAGAGTTTATCTCCTTCACCTCAGAGGACCGGGCAGACTGCATGCAGCCATTTGTCTGCATTGCAGATCTCCTCAAAAATAAAGGCATTCAGAAACTGCATTCATGTCCTCAGAGAGACCTCTCTGGCAACTTCCTGCCAAGAACAGCCAACTGCAGCTCTGGAAGATCAATGCCAGGGTAGCTACCAGTCCTACATTAGAAAGATGCCCTGTATTTAAATGAAAACTGACCACCTCTATTACAAACTTTTATCTGAAGAGGGTTGATACCTTTGTAGGGGAGTGTTGCTAAAATAAAGATACAATATCTAAACATTGAAAAATATTTCTAATTATTTTGGTTAACAACCACCCGGAGAGGAGGGGTTGAACAGGATGCTAAAATCTGTCACTCATTTTTAATGCACCCTAACCCTTTGAACGGAGAATAAAAAGGGAAGGCAAGTCCATTTTAATTCAGATTTGAAAATTATTTACACGGTTTTATGTGTTTTTAGAAAGTTTTGTTAAATAAGTTAATTTCTTCTTTGAAGCACTCATTTTAACAGAATGTTATATATCTTTGAATGTCAGTGATATTTAAAACCTTTGTCAAAAAGGACTGCTGGACGTACTGGGGTAAGACTTTGCTGTTGTTAAATCCTTCTAGTTTGCTTCAGTGTCAGTGCTCCAGTGAAAGGATTGCCACTGCTCAGCCCATGCTGGGGGCAGGACTCTGCACACCAGCAAATTAGATGCAGTGGAAGTGCTGGTGCGGGGTAACTGCAGAATGTGAAATAGACATCCAGAGATGGGACAGTGTGTGTTGGAGAAGGAATGTGTACATTGGCTAGTATTCATTTTGAAATTTATTGTATTACTGAGGAATGTGCACTTTTTGGAGATTTAATCCATTCTGAAATGGATGCACTTATTTGGAGTTGATTTACTTTAACCTGGTCTTTTTATTGCCATGGTCATAAGGGGGAGAAAGGAAAGATTTTCAATATTTTAGGATAGGTAAACGATTAAGGATTACTTTCTTTTTTGAAGGTGGTGCAGGAGGATTTATTGGACGTGGCCCAGAAGGGCAGTTTTAAACAGAGAAAAAAAAAATCACCATTTGTATCTGAAGATCTTGCACGAGTTGTGTTTGTTCTCTGTAAGTGTAGCAGACTTCCGTTGCATCTCCAGGACTGACTTGGCCATCTTTGCAAGAGTTTTGGATTGTGAAATTACACAGTACTTGCTGATTTGGCGTATTTTGTTTTCCATGTCTTCAGTTTCTGTAAATACTTCAGTCCTGTTACTCTATCTGTTTTACAAACAGTAAAATCTAGGTGTTTGACATTTGCCATCAAAATTTCCATTATACAGTTTACATGATTTTAGTATCTACTTCAAGATAGCTGACAACACCTTTGCTTTCTACTTTGTTTAGCATAGGGAGTTTAGTTGAGTTTGATGAAATGCAGGTAAAGACGAAAGGGGTCATTAAGATAAATTGTGATCAGTTCTATTCAGAGTCTGTGCAACTACAGCAATAAGTCCTTATTTTGTACCGATCTTTCATTCTTGAGGTAGCCACAATAAAGAACTTGCATGATATGGTTTGGGTGAATCAAACTGATCTTAAATATCACATTTTTGTTTTCTTATAAAATGCACTTGAAAAAATTATTAATGGCAGCTACATTCAAATTGTTGCTATATACCAGCAAAAAAAAATCACAGGTAATTTTAATTATTTGGATACAAGTCCTGAATTAAAACAGTTTCCATCAGGTCAATGTGACCTAGTCTACAGTGGTTGACTAACTAAAAGGGTTTTTTTTCACCATTGTACTGTGAATACACCACAAGAATCTGACTGAAACTGAAATGTGTGAAATATAACCTAAACAAGTAGGTAATAGAATTCCAAGTTTCAGTTCAATTTGAGGCAAAGTTATACTGTTTGAAACAATATGCCATGTACGCATAAATTTTCTTTAATTAAAAATAACTGTAAGTCCTGAAGAAACGTCTCAGCCCAAAACGTGGACCGTTTATTCATTTCCATAGATACTACCTGACTTGCTGAGTTCCTCCAGCATTTTGTTTGTTTTGGTAAATTCTGAACCATTTTTTGGTTGTATGGAGATTTAGCTAGAAATTTTAGTGCACTTTAGCATTAGCACTGACAATTTGGAACTTAATCCTCAGGTGTTTTCTCACTACATCAGAATTACTAACTGTCGGATATATTTACATTTGAACATACTCCAACCTGTTCTCATCTCTCAAGCACTACCGTAGATGGGGGCCTTGGATAGACAACGTTGATGTCACTAAGGGGAAGAGATTTCAGCCTGACACTCTTATAATGGGCAAGGCAACATACTGACAGTACACACAGTATGGTAGTGAGGTGAATCATGCAACCAGCTCATAGGGAGGCTAAGGTAGATCAGTCTGGAGTTTAGGAAATGGCCAGTGGGGGTGGGGGAGTGTGGTGAGATCAGGGAGGTTAGCAGCACCATTTGGAGAGTGTGGGAAGTCAAGGAGACTGACAGCAGCATCAGGAAAGAGTTGTCCGGCAAGGCAGCAGTGGGAGCCGAACAGGTGGATTGCAGAGACCAGTTCTTCACTTTGAGATATTGACTGCTTTCTTCAAGTGCTCCCTTGACTGAAGCTGCCTGATTAACATTACGTGGGGAAAAGAAATTCTTTATCAGTCATGCTTACTTGAAAGAATTTGGAAACTTCAAAGCTCTTTGCACTTGTGAATTGGTGTATTTTTGTGCAGATTTCCTTAGGTTGAAACACAACACAATGTGCAAACAAAAATATTTAAAGGATTGATTGCAGGATTGAAAGGTAAAACAGATTGGTGCTGTCTCGGAACTTAAACTTTGTTAGGCACATAGCCAACTTCATAGTTTAAAAAAAGCAAAGCAGCATAAGTTTTATTGTAAACCTGATGCCTTAATAACAAACATTTTGAAATTATATGGATGTTGTAGTTCCAAATCCATCAGAACAAATGGTGAAGTTCTCATGTTTGTGGATTTTCTGAAAGATAGCAGGAAATTATCAGGAAGTGGGTCTGAAGCAGAGTTTTGCCTATTCAGAGCCAAATTACTGCCTCATTTATAGAAACAGTCAAATGAAAGAAAAAATAATATCACACTATATCATTGTGATAGCTTTTGATGACAGAAAAGTATATTAGCATACCAAACCAGAAGCTCTTTTCATAAGATGAGAAGAACTGCAAAAATATATTTATTATTTGCCGGCTAGAAAGGGTGAAAGATTCTGGAGACACAAGAGATACCACTGTTGGAACCTGGAGCAAAGAACAACTGCTGGACACAAAGGGAAAAGTAGATGTTTCAGGTCAGGATCCTATATCAGGACAGTGACTAGGGCCTCAATGCTGAGAACGTTCATCTGGGAGATGACACTCTGATATGCTTGCTTGTCCTTCATAGAATTGGGAAGATTTTGTGGGACAGTCTTGGTGCTACTTTTCCAATGGCGTGAGGTGCATGTTCTCAGTCAGCCAGGTCTCTGAAGCAGACAGGAATGCAGGAATTACTGCTGCCAGACAGGCCAGGTCTGAATTCAAATACCCTTTGTCTCATACAACCCAAGGCCACTTGCTGAAAGTAGCCAGAGGAGTGAGGGGAAGATGTATAAAACTGAGCTCTCTGCTGTCAGTTTTGAGCCCAGAACCTTGATGTTGATGCAGAAATATTACCCTGAAAATCAATTCTCTGCTTCTGTTTTCACAGTCACAGACTGATTTCCTGAATGTTTCCAGAATGTTCAGCTTTTATTTCAGATTTGTAGCATTTTCAGACGTTTTATTTTCATCATTTGAGCACAGTAATCACATTGCTGCTGTAAAATTTTGAACTAAATTGTGTAGAAAACTTTAAGGATTCCTTTTATTGATGATTAATGAATATTTTACATATTCTACTTCTTCAAATTTAATACTAATTTGGCAGAAATGCTTCAGTCCTCACTATGCTCAACACTTTTATGCATTATTTGAAAGAGATAATGACATTATGTCTTTATGGATCCCCACAGCATCTGGGAGATCTCTGTCTTGGAAGGTGACATTAGAACATCCCTCAAAGTGTTGAACCTGCGCAAGCTGTCAGGCCCTGGCTGTGTACCTAGCAGGGCACTGCAAAGTGTTCAAGGAGATCTTCAACATCTCATTGCTGCAGCTAGAAGTTCTCACCTGCTTCAAAAGAGCAACAACCATACTGGTTGCTAAGGTGGCACGGAAGCCTTGCAGTTAGCCTTACAGTGCTGGTGACCCAGGTTCAAGTCCAGCCACTGTAACGGGTTTGTAACATTCTCCCCGTTTCCTCTATTCCAAAAACTGCCGTCTGAGCAAGGACCTAGACCCACTGCAATTTGCCTACCACTGCAACAGGTCTACAAGAGATGCCGAATCACCAACTCTCCTCTCAGCTTTGGAGCACCTCGACAACAACACAACGTATGTCAAGCTACTGTTTATTAATTACAGCTCAGCATTCAACACCATCATCCCCTCAGTACCAATTAACAAGTTTAAAACCTGAGCTTCTATACCTTCCTCTGTAGCTGAATCCTCAACTTCATTATTGGAAGACTACGGTTAGTGTGGATGGGTAATAGCTCCTCCTGACTGGCAATCAACACAGGTACGCTCAAGGATATATGCTTATCACACTGCTCTCTCTCTCTCTCGCTCCCCCTCCCCCTACATGCACGACTGTGTGGCTAGGCGCAGCACAAGTGACATCTGGTTCCTTAAGGTTGTCATAGCTGGGGGAGGGGGTGGGGGTAGTGGGGATAACCTCAGTCTACCTATTAAATGCTTCCAATGTCATGCACCTCAAGTAGCCTCTAACTCCTGACCTTCACGTGTGGCTCGGCTACTAGGTCCAGCAGAACCGTTTCTACTGACAGGAGAAGAGGTAAAGGCAGGTTACCGGTACGTTAATACCAGTCACTTTGAGCAGATCGGGTTAGTCAGCCAAAATTTCATAACTTACCGAGGAGTAGGAAGCCACTGATTTCAAATCTTTGTTGCCTTGTGACCATACCCACTCAAGGGGGAGGCTTCAGGAATACATCCTGAGGAAAAGTCCAGAGCTGGAGTCCCTAAGGCAGTCCTAAGTTGGGTTCAACGCTGACTGGCAACTCCTACGATGCTGCTGGTGCCAAACTGTATTGGTCAATGCTGTTCCTTTGAATTCATCAGCTGCATGGGCGACAGCTTGTTCTCCATATCCTACAACCCTGGCTTGTGTTCTGGCTTCAAATGCCATCTGTAAATTCACTGATAACACCACAGTTGGCAGAATCTCAGGTGGTGAGGAGGAGGCATTTGAAGTAAGATAGATCTGCTGGTGACTCACAACAACCTCACACTCAACATAGCAAGACCAAGGAATTGATTGTGGACTTCATAAAGGAGATGTCAGGAGAGCACACGCAAATCCACATTGAGGGTTCGGCAGTTGAAAGGATGAACAATTTCTAATTCCTGGGCATCAGCACCCCAGAGGATCTGTCCTATGTTTGAGGAGATTTGGTATGTTCCCAAAGTCCCTTATAAATTTCTATAGGTGTATGGGGGAGAGCGTTCTGAATGGTTGCATCACTGTCTGGTATGGAGGCTTTGAAGTATAGGATCACAATAGTCTGCAAGAGGTTTCCATCAGGGGCACATCCCTGTCCACCATCGAGAACATTTTCAAGAGGCAATACCTCAGGAAGGCAGCATCCATCACTGGGGACAGTCACTATACAGGAATGACCTCAATACTACCATTGGAAAGCAGTTGCAAGAACCTGAAGACTCACACTCAATCTTTTAGGAATAGCTTCTTCTCCAGTACCATCGAATTACCGAACTGTCCATGAACTCATGAGCACTAGCCTGTAATTCCTCTTTCACACTATTTATTTTGTAATTTACAATAACTATTGTGACTTGCACTGCACTGCTGCTGTAGAACAACACATTTCATGACATGTCAGTGACACCAAATCTGACTCTGGTCTTGATATAGTTGTATGCGTCATGTCTTCTCACTTTGAATCTACTGAGAACACAGTTTTCAGGTATAATAATCTCCATTACTGAACACAAATGCATAGATTCTTTACAACAGTCAACATCAATGTATTTTGCCAGGCCTTTTTACAAAATGCAGGATTGGATATTTAATATAGCCAATTTTTCTGAGAAATGTGACAGGAAAGTGACTATTTTTGAATTTCAGGGGAATTAAATTATTGGGCAACTATGTAGAGGCTCCAAAGAAATGTTTCCATCAGTAGAATAACCATTAGGAGTTAGAATTGATAATAATCAGCTGAATCTAAATCTCAAGCCATGGCTGTAACCTCTAAGACATGGAAAAAATATATACAATGAACAATTAACAGTATGTCAAATAAGAAACTTTTGTTTTGGGTTTGGTTCTTCTCCTTACCAAAACAGTAAGAGAAACCTTTGAGATGGCAACCACCAACTACAGGCAAGCTACAGATTGCAAGTACATTCCACTCCTACAGATGTCAAGCGGCACTGGAGGAGCTGAGAACTCTGATCAGCAGTCGCAAGACAGCGCACCATGGTGCCTTTCAGATAATCGCAGGGGACGTCACCCAGGCTAGCTTAATGAAGCCTCTGATAAACTACGCCCAGCATATCACCTGCAGAGGAGTCAGCACACTCGATCAGTGTTACACCTCCACCAAAAACATGTATTGTACCAACCTGCAGCCGTATCTTGGCAAGTCTAATCACCTGGCTGTACTTCTATTGCCAGCATACAGGCAAAGACTGAAGAATTGTTGTTATGGTCTGTCAGCTGATAGACCTTAGAGTTTGTCCAAGTCTTAATTCAGATCACTTTGGTTGGGGAAATGCCAACCACATATTTTTTTGAACTAGGTTCATAGTAAAGCATGTAATGTGATCTTTGGTGATAGGTTAAGGAGCCGATCAAGATATCCTTTGACCAGAGCTGAGTAAAAAATTTCATAAACATTTACAGAAAGACAGGTAAATAGAGCCCAGACACCATTTGGAAGACAAACTGTTGACAGCCATGCATATACAGTTCTTAGCTGCACTGTGATTATGTGCACACAGGCAATTTGCCTTTCATTCACAAGAAGTATGCGCTGCTGGCAAGGTGGGCATTGATTGTTCATCCCTAATTGTACTCGAACTGATTGACCCTTCATGTAAACAGCCAGTTAAACTGAGAGTGGGCGTTCAATCACACATAGATGAGACTATGAACAGATGGGAGATTTCTGTCTTGAGGGACAGCCATGAACCAGATTTGCACTTTAATTACTTTTAATTTATTCATTCAACTGAATTGAAATTCCCCAAATACTATGATGAGATTTGAACTCTCAATCGGATCAATAGTCTGGGCTTCTACAACTAATATCCTATGAATTCCACTCCTGATGTGATAGTGCAGGCATAGAAAAGGAAATATAACATAGAAAACACAGCACAATAGCACAATACAGGCCCTTCAGTCCACAGTGCTGTACTGAACGTGTACTTACTTAGTAATTACATAGTTACCCATAGTCCTCTATTGTTCTAAGCTCCATGTACCTATCATTTCTAATACTGTAATATAATAAAATAATATCTAAGTATGTTGATTGCATTGGTATCGATGAGAATGAATCTATGTAATATGGCCTGCAATGGATGTCAAGGGTGAACTGACTAAGTGATGTTCTTTATTCTTTGGAGCGTAGAAGGTTGAGGGGGGACTTGATAGAGGTATTTAAAATTATGAGGGGGATAGATTGAGTTGACGTGGATAGGCTTTTTCCATTGAGAGTAGGGGAGATTCAAACAAGAGGACATGAGTTGAGTGGGGGCAAAAGTTTAAGGGTAACCCGAGGGGGAATTTCTTAACTGAGAGAGTGGTAGCTGTGTGGACCGAGCTTCCAGTAGAAGTGGTAGAGGCAGGTTCAGTATTGTCATTTAAAGTAAAATTGGATAGGTATATGGACAGGAAAGGAATGGAGGGTTACGGGCTGAGTGCGGGCCAGTGGGACTAGGTGAGAGTAAGCATTAGGCATGGACTAGAAGGGCCGAGATGGCCTGTTTCCGTGCTGTAATTTTTATATGGTTATAAGGTGAGCAAACGTGATGGGTAACAGATATAAATTGTGTCCGTGACTCCAAGTGGTTTCATGATGTGGCTGTTCAGAAACTGGACCAAAAGTATGGAAGTTGAGCTAGATTAAGTTACAACCTATTCAACAACTCCTTAATGAATAAATATGGGATTGTAACTTACAGGTATAGAGGAGCTGAGGAAGAACTTTTAAGGAGTGGTGTACTTCTTATGTTTTTTTAATCTATTTGGAGATACATCGTGGAATAGGCCCAATGGCATTTATTCGGTTTCACAATGCACATCAGGATATCTCACAGGCTGATGCTGGTGGTTCCAAATTTCCACACATTCCTTGTTGGAGGCAGAAGCTTTGGAATTGCTGATAGACTCCAGGTGCTGAATTTATCTGTTTGTTCTGTGGCTGGACTCCCTATTGCTTCGTATTACACTAGAAAAATCATATCTTCAATCTTGCAACAGATTCGAATGTCGGCACAGGATGCAAGCTGAACTGATTTTATTGTGGATATAGGTCATCAGATAAACAGACAAAGTGAAAGTTAAGCAGCTCACAAAAGTGCTGGAGGAACTCAGCAGGCCTTGCAGCATCTATAGAAAAGAGTACAGTCGATGTTTTGGTCCTACTGAAGTGTCTTGGCCTGAAATGTTGACAGTGCTCTTGCTTGGACTTCCAGCATCTGCAGATTTTCTCTTGTAAAGTGAAAGTTGTTACTTTCCATATTGTTCACTGTTCATAACTGTTTCTCTGTGTTTTAATCATGTATCTTTTAAAATCATTTACTTTAAATTGAATTGTTTTTAAATATCTCTAGAATGTCAGAGATTAATACTCTACCAATACTTTTACAATTGGTTGTGGAGATTTGCTGGCAGACAAAACTTTTATTTTGTTTTAGGGACAGTGGTTCATCTACTGTTCCCGTTGGAATCCTGGATGCTTCAGCCCAGTGAGAGTGACCTACCAGAAGGTGTCGAGGTAAATGTGAGTGTAGGGTACTCAGCATGTCAGGCAGCATCCATGGAGAGAAATAACTAGTCCACATTTTGGGCCAAGATCCTTTATCAAAAAGGTTTAGACCTGCTGGTTTCCTCCTATGTGTTGCTCAAGATTTCCAGCATCTGCAGAATTTCTTGTGTATATGTTTTCGTTGTGACACTTGTGTTTCTTTGTTCATGACGTTCATTTGAAATCCAATGCTTCTTGACCCATCTGCTAATGGGAACAGTCTCTTCCGATGCACTCTGTCTATATCCTTCATGATAGTAGATACTATTCTCCCCTTGAAGCCTCTTGCCTGTTAAAATAGATCACCATAAATATTCTGAGTAACATGCTGTTGTCATGGTTTCTGGAACAACTGACTACCATTAATACTAAGAAGGTCTTACTTTAGTTTTTCTATCCTGAATAGCAACTGAATCTTCCTTTCCACGTATATAAACTGGTTTTGTAATGTTCATTGTTATCTATAATTAGTACTAATATTGATGAGCAGATTTTTCCTGTCCATCATAAAGAAAATTTATTCCTATTATGTCATTTTTCCCAACTGCAGACACGAGGAAATCTGCAGATGCTAGAGATTCTAGCAACACACACAAAATCTGGTCACCTCATTATAGGAAGGATGTGGAAGCTATGGAGAGGGTGCAGAGGAGATTTACCAGGATGTTGCCTGGTTTGGAGAACAAGTCATATGAAGCAAGGTTAGCAGAGCTGGGATTTTTCTCTTTGGAGCGTAGAAGAATGAGAGGGGACTTGAAAGAGGTCTACAAGATTATGAGAGGCATAGATAGGGTGGATAGTCAGTACCTGTTTCCCAGGGCACCAACAGCAAACACCAGAGGGCATATGTACAAAATTAAGGGAGGGAAGTTTAGGGGAGACATCAGGGGTAAGTTTTTTACACAGAGGGTTGTGAGTGCCTGGAATGACTTGCCAGGGATGGTGGTGGAGGCTAAAACATTAGGGGTATTTAAGAGCCTCTTGGACAGGCACATGGATGAAAGAAAAATGGAGGGTTATGGGGTAGTGTGGGTTTAGTACTTTTTTTTAAGGATTATATGGGTCGGCACAACATGGAGGGCTGAAGGGCCTGTACTGTGCCGTAGTGTTCTATGGTTCTAAAATGCTGGTGGAATGCAGCAGGCCAGGCAGCATCCATAGGAAGAAGTACAGTCGACGTTTTGGTTCGAGACCCTTCGTTGGGACTAACGGAAAAAAGAGATAGTAAGAGGTTTGAAAGTCCTTACCTGTTCTTCCTCTTCCTCTGGTGCTCCCCTCCCCCTTACTTTCTTACAAGGCCTTCCGTCCTATGATACTCCCCCTTCTCTAGCCTTGTATCCCTTTTGCCAATCAACTTCCCAGCTCATAGCTTCATCCCTCCCACTCCTGTCCTCTCCTATCATTTCAGATCTCCCCCTCCCCCCCCTCCCACTTTCAAATCTCTTACTATCTCTTTTTTCCGTTAGTCTTGACGAAGGGTCTTGGCCTGAAACATCGACTGTGCTTCTTCCTATAGATGGTGCCTGGCCTGTAGTGTTTCACCAGCATTTCAGGTATGTTATTTGAATTTCTCCCATCTGATTTGTTTTAGATTCTCTCTTCTCCCCCCCCCCCAAAAAAAATTCAAGTAATACTAACAGGGTAAAACTATCAACTTTACAATTCTGTGGAAATACAGCTACAATATTGTTCACAAACACTAGAAAATCTGCAGATCCTGGAAATCTGAGCAACACACACAAAATGCTGGAGGAACTCAGCAGGCCAGGCAGCATCTATGGAAAACAGTACAGTCAGCATTTTGGTTCAAAACCCTTTGGCAGGACTGGAGAAAAAAAGCTGAGGAGTAGATTTAAAAGGTAGGGGAGGGAGAGAGAAACACTAAGTGATAGGTGAAACCTGAAGGGGGAGGGATTAAGTAAAGAGCTAGGAAGTTGATTGGTGAAAGAGACAGAAGGCCAAGGAATAAAGAAAAGGGGGAGGAGCACCAGAGGGAGGTGATGGGCAGGCAAGGAGATAAGATGAGAGAGGGAAAAGGGGATGGGAAATGGTGAGGGGGGCATTACTGAAGTTTGGGAAATCTCCCATTTGTAGCCACAGCAGCTGAAATCTGCAGGCACAGAGACTGCAGTAACGTTGTTTCAAGCCATTTAAAAGTAACTTCAGAATTGACTGACCACCTAGGGAGGAAGTAGACCGGCTGGAGGCTCAGTGACAATCTCCATTGTCTCAGGAATCATGGAGTCAAACTGGGCGAAGGACAACCAAATTAAAAGTTGAGGGTGTGGCAGAAGTGACAGCTTAACGTTCAAATCATCAATTCTTACACCATGGCAAGAGTGAGCAGTGCAACAAGACGCAAGGTGGGCATCCTGCATCAGCAAGGTCTCTCCCATGCTTGCCTTCAGCTCGTCTTGTCCAGTTTCTGAGCAGCCACATTATGAAACAGTTTATATCTGTTACTGGCCATATTTCCTCACCTTCCTTTAACACCATTTATTCAATTCTCTGAACTCCATTGCAGGCCACATTATATAGTTTCATTCTCATCGATACCAATGAAATCAACTTACTTAGAAATTATTCCCTTTTCTCTACCTGCACTATCACATCAAGAGTCAAATTTATTGGATATTAGTTGTTAGGTGCCTGGACTATTGATCCAGTTGAGAGGGGTTCACCATTCACCAGATCGACTGGACGGCAACATTGGTTAGAAGCAGTGGTTTACTTTGTGATTAACCCATTGTGGAGCACAGAAGTGGGTCTGTCTTAGTCCTTCTCCGCTGACCTGAAACATCTGGCAGTCAAATGGCACCCACTCCATCCACCGAGGAGTTCTCCACCGTCACCCTGGTAGCAGTGGACATTCCACCTGTGCAGAGGTCAAGCTGGCGCTGGGAGAGCTGAGGACTTGGATCAGCAGTCACACGTCAGCAAACCTCAGTCATCACTAGGCTAATTTGAAGAAATCTCTGACAAACTACCACCAGGTCACCAGCAGAGAAGCCAACACACTTGAACACTGTTACACTGACATAGCAAACTCGTACTGTGCCATTCTCGCCTGCTTTTTGGCAAAGTCTATCACCTGGCTGTACTTCTACTCCCAGCATACAGGCTGAGACTGGGGACTGCAGCACCAGTGGTGAGGATACCAAAGGTACAGTCAGTGGAGGAGTGTTTTTCAACTTCTTTGAATTGGTGGACTGGATCTCATTCAGGTCTTCGTCTTCAGATCTGAATATCTATGCCACTGTTATCACTGACTTCATCAAGGCCTGTGTGGATGAGTGTGTACCTTCAAGATCATAGTGTCTCCTTAAACCAGAGACCTGCATGAAAGCTTTACAGTCTGCTGAAGGATAGATCTGTGGTGTTCAAGGCCAGTGATCCATAACTCTATAAAAAGTATCATTGCATCTTGCAGAAGGTCATCGTGAGAAGGCAAGTTCATGTGAGGTTAGAGGCACAACCATATGCACAATGACTGTGACAGGGTTTGCATGCCATTATTTCCGATAAGGCAACACCGAAATTGGCAGTGACGTTTCACTCCCTGATGAGCTCAACACCTTTAATGTATTCTTTGAAAGGGAGAATAAAACAAATGTTGGAAAGATGCAAAAATAACAGGGTTGTTATCATGGATGTCTTCAACCTCCCCAATATGGAATCACACTTCCTTAATGCAAAAGGTTGAGATGTGGTTGAATTTGTTAAGTGTGTCCAGGAAGGACTTCTGACACAATATGTAGACAGGAGAAATCATACTCGGATCTGGTACTCGGCAATCAACCTGGTCGAGTGACAGACGCTCAGTACTTGAGTAGCTGGAACATGTTGACATTAAGAAGGAGGATGTGCTGGCACTTTTGAAAAGCATTAGGATTGATAAGTCCCTGCAGCCGCACAGGATATATTCCAGGTTACTAAAGGAACCAAGGGATGAAATTGCTGCATCTTTGGTCATGGTTTTTGCATCCTTACTGACCGCAGGAGTAGTACCAGAGAACTGAAGGGTGGCAAATCTTTTTTCTTTGTTCAAAACAAAGGAGTGGGGATAACCTTGGAATAATAGACCAGTGGGCCTTACCTCAGTGGTGTGCAAACTAGTCTTGAGTATTTCTTTTTTTATATACATTCTTTTTTTTTCTTTTTTTAATTACTTGGAATTTATTTCCCCAGCTTCCATGATAGATTCAAACATTTTTTTCCAGATCAATAGTTTACATCCCCAGACACTGGCATAGCAATTCAACCAATACATTATCATATCCATTAGATACTAATGGAAATGGATATTAGATACTTACATGCTCCATAATATGTCCCATCCAACTTTTAACAGTGCGGTATATTTTGAGGTAAATTACTGTCATAATAGTAAACAACTTCCGTTGCTGAATTCTGCAAACAAACCTATCTCCATTAGACTGTTAGTGGGAGGGTTAGCATTGACTTGCATTGTCAGTCATTACCTTGTAGGGAGGTTTTATCTTTGACCTACTTCTGCTTGACATAAAATGTGCTTATTTTTAGACTGAGCAGTCAATAGAAGGATTAAGAGTTCCCTAGCACTGTCCATTACAATTATGACCAACACAATACTCTTCATCTTGAAATGTGTTATGATAAATTAGCAACCACTTGTACAAATATATGAAAGAAAAATATCTGGAATCTGTGTGTTTCTCTAAACACAAACGTAACAAAAGTAATTTTGTGAATCTCTAGGAGCCTTAATTGCTGCTGGTAAGTGTCACAAACTTAAATGAATCATCAGGAAAAACTTGTGAGCTTTCACTGGTTTTCTTAATATGCCCATCAGTAAAATGCCATCTTGTCCCATTTGGATATTCATAAAAATCACCTCAACAAACAAAGTTGCAATGAAAAGAGGGTCCCATATGAAAACCTTTAAATCAAATGTTGGAGTACTTCATAAATTTACTTTCATTGTATAAAATTGGTGGTATTTTAAAATCATGACTGTCATTGCAATGCTTTACTGAGGGGTTACTGACATCTTCATGGGTAAGGGTGAAGGGGAAGATTGAATGGCCATAACTAGAAACACAAGAGACTGTGATGCTGGAATCAGGAGTAAAACAGTAAGCTGCTGAAGGAATTCAATGGGTTAATCAGCACCTATGGAGGGAAGGGGATGGTTGATGTTTTGTTCCAAGACCCACATCAGGACTGGAGATGGGTTTGGGCATGGTAAATGAATATCATAAATCAAATCTGCATTTAAGTGAAGGTGGAGCTGGAGGTGAGAAGTTCAAAGGGCAAAGAAAGAATGCAGTAAAACTCCATAAGACTATCTAAAACTTCTAATGGGTGGACATCTGGTTAACTGGCGCCCCCTTCATTCCCCCTTCATCCACCGGGCCCCAGTTCTCCAGTGATCCTTCATAAACCAGAAACATGGTCCTGCACTTCCCTAGGCACATTGGGTCCCAGCTTCTGCACAACATTTCACATGCTGGTCACAGTGCTCCATTTTACATTCTGGAATCTTGGTTCCCCTGGCCCAGTTCACGTACCACAGGCCCTAGTTTGGGCGCTCTTTTGTTGCTCACCTGATTCTGTTTCCTGTGTTCCTTTTTATTGTTGCTGGATATTGACTCACACTCTCCCTTTAAACTTATCGGTGTCCATATTCCCACAATCATTCGAAACTCACTAGGCCCCAGTTTCCAGTCTTCCCATGAAATTTATTGGGATCTTGTTTCCCATGCTCCTTTTAAATCTAGCAGCTTCTCAGGAGGATGTATTATTCTACAATGGAGGGAATCTATGTGTGGACCAGAAGATTTACCAGTTGCATTGGAATTCACCAAGAAGAAGCACATGGATAATGGTAAGAGCAGGGAGAGATATCTTGATATTGTAGGGCATGTCACTATTAGAAAGCAGTAGAATAGCACGAACATCAGTGGCCACTTTATTTGGTACCGGTCTTCACCCAGTGTGCTCTTCTGCTGTTCTCTGTGTTGTGCATTCTGAGGTGCTTTTCTGCCTGCCACTGTTGCAAAGTGTGGTTATTTGAGTAACCATGGTTATTTGAGTTACTACGGGAGCAAGCTTGAACCATCTGGCCATTGTTCTCTGATCTCTCTCATTAACTAAGGATTCTCACTCATGGAATTGCTGCTGGCCGAATGCTTTTTTTTTTGTTTTTTTGCACCATCCTCTATAAACTCGAGAGACTGTTCTGCGTGAAAATCCCAGCAGATCAGCAGTTTCTGATAAACTCAAACCACCCCATCTGGCACCAACAATCATTCCACATTCAAGGTTTCTTAAATCACGTTTCTTCCCCATTCTGCTGTTTGGTCTGAACAACAACTGAACCTTTTGACCACGCTTTTATGCATTGAGTTGCTGATTAGATATTTACATTAATGAGCAGGTGTAGCTAACAAAGTGGCAGCAGAGTTTATTTGTAAAATGCATGATCCTTTGCTTGAGTGTAGCACAAAGATACTGCATTGACTTGTTTTGCCAATTATGTGTCTTCACATGTACCGATGTGGATAACACTTAACTGCCACTTCCATTAGCCAAGTAGGCAATTAGGAATGGGTACTAAATGCCAGCCATGCCAGAGATACTGTATCTCTTGATTTTAAAAAAATCTAACTATAAACTCTACACCTATATGACTGAATATTTAAAATGAAAATATGATGCTTAAGTAATATAAGAAAGAATAATTCACAAATATATTAAGTGCAAACATTTATTCCAATATATTATGCAACATCTACAAAATAAACATTTGTTTCATTGATAATCCTGCCATAAATTCACTGCTAACCTGCTCTATCATGAGCACTGGCTGTAGAATATGCAGTCAGACTGCAGCAAATCATTGGGTCCGTTTTAACAATAACTCCCTCCCCTGTATACCAAGTACCAAAAAGGACAACAGCAACAACGTTGTGGATACACTATTATTGAAAGAATGAGCAAAGTCTGGGCCAGCAAAGTACTTTCAAGCTGTCTGGACTTCATTATCTTTGTAGCTTTTCTTGCCTCAATTCCAGCAGCATTTAAAAGAAGACAACCCAGTGTTAGATCCAAATTTCGTTTGGTGTTAATTTAAATAATTTCATAAAATTCTTCCATTCCATATAGGCACTGTACTAATGCATTTTCTTTTCAATATTAAAATAATTTCCCAAAAAATACATTTTATAAGGAAAAATTTGCATATTGGCTTCTATGATGAAGGTGGAAACCAGGGATTCATTTTTTTGATTTTTTTCACAGGATGTGGGTAACAGGGGTAATGCCAATATGCGTTCGCTATGCCAATCAGGGAACCAGCTGAGAGTCATCTTCATGGACTGGTCTGCTCCGACGTTGACCAAACCAAGGATGGCAGATCTCCTTCCCTGATGGGCTAGAAAGGAAATCCAGTAGCTTAATGGTTACTCTTATTGACCCTTAGATTTTGTTTTAAAGGTTTGAATTTATTTAACCGTGTGATCTTAAGTACTCTAACTGCCATGCAGGAATACAAAAGATCTCTGAACTAATGATTCAGAACTCAGACTGATAGTCCTGTAATTAGCCGCTGCAACTTGCTACTATCCTATTAATGCAATTGCATCATTAACTTGGAAATTACTTGTTTTTTTCTGTGCTACACAGATGAAAAACATACTTTCTTCACTTTTGGTTTAAATTGCACATTGTCGTGTGTGTGAATTCTCAGGCAGTGGAATTGTTTCTGTAACTCACAACATGAGCTGTTAATTATATTAATGCTGTCTCCATTACTGCATTTGACTGGTGAAATATTGCTGCCTATACTTAGGAAAGATAGGAAAGATCGTAAAGGTGGAGGAGTAGCTATATACATAAGAGAGAATTTAAATGTGAGGCAGCTTATGATAGGAGATGAATCGAGACTTAGCGAAGATACCTGGGTGAGAATTGAAAGCTATGAGGATAAAGGAATAATATTGGTGTACATCATAGACCCCAAATGCTGATTGTGGTTTTAATAAACAACTATCAGAATATCTAAAGAGCAAGTTCTGAGGGTGATGTTATAGTTATGGTGACTTCTATTTCCCAAATATTGATTGGGAGAACCCAGTGACTAATGGATTACAGGAAAGTGAATTCATTGAGGTATTGAATGATTGCATTTTGACCCAGTATATTAATACATCAACAAGAGGAGAGGCCTGTCCAGATTTGATGTTCTATAACAATCAGAATAGAATTTTGAGTACAGAAGTTGTTGAGCCTTTAGGAACAACTGATCATAACATTGTTAGTTTCAAAGTTCTTAGAGATAGTAAATCAGTAAAAACCAAAACCATTAAATTGAATTTCAGAAAGGCAAAGTTTTGCAGATCTGACAAAGACCTCAGAAGGTAAACTGGAAGGGACTGCTTGATGTTGAATCAGTTGAGGAAGAATGGGGTCAATTTAAAGAGGTAATACATTTGTGCAGGAAATGTTCACACCCAAGGTCAGGAGAAGCAATTAAAACAATAGATGGACTACGTAGATGAATAAAGATGCTGTGTACAATTTTGGGCTCCAGATTGTGTGAGGGATGCGAAGGAACTGGAGAGTATCCAGAGAAGAGCAACTGGACTCATTCCAGATCTGCTGGGAAGAAAGATTGAAAGAATTAATTCTTTTCAGCTTAAGTAGATGTAGAATGAGAGGAGGCATGATAGAAGTTTTCAAAATCATCAAGACTATAATAAGATGGATGCCAGCTGCTACTTCAAAATTAATCCATCAATGAGGACACGGGGCCACTGGTTAAGGGAAGATTTCAGACTAACATCGGGAAGCTCTTCTTTACACAGTGAGTTGTGGACACCTGGAGCAAACTACCTAGTTGTATAGTTGAAAGTAGTACATTAGAGCCTTTCAAATTGAAACTCAATAGTTATTTCAACACACTATGTGAATAGGAATTTGGCAAGCTTTGCTGGGCCAAATGGCCTGTTCATGTCAAAAACTTTCTAGTGTTCTGTTTCATTAAGAATGCTCCTAGTGTGGTCAGTTGACAGAACTACACAGCATGCTCATCAGCACAGTAACAACCTGAAAATCTGACATACCTGGAACTTTGGTGGAGGCAGATTCTGGACTATGTTAATAAATATTAATACTCCAAACTATTTTAATTTACTCTTTTAGGTTTTACATGGTCTTATAATAAATTATTAAACCAGGTAAGTTTAACAGGGCTCTGGCAAGTCAGAAGTCATACAGAAACTTGGAAGGAAGTGAGGAACTGGGGTACTGGTGATTTAGAAGGCAGAGTGGGATTTGTGACCCTGTTGAGTAGCAGGGAATGACTGAACCATGTCTCAACAAGTTGGGGAAAGCAGGAACCAGAGCCCCGGAGAATCATTAGGCAGCACAGCAAAGAGAACCTGCTGAGCAAGATGGCACACCCTTGGGATTTCCAAATGGTCGGGTAATGGATTATCATTTTTACTGCATGAATAAAATTTATACTGATGAGAAAGAAGCAACTAACTTTATGGAAAAATCTTATTTGAGAAATTATTTGGAACAAAATATGGCTAAAGTAGGACAAATTAGGACTTGGAAAAGAAAGAGACATCTGGTGTGTGAACAGGAAGCACATAAATATATCACCCAACAAAGCTTAATATTTGGTAATTAATTACAAGAATGAGTCAGATTATGTGGTTGTGTCTGTTTCCAATACAGCACAATCAGCATTAGTATAAACCGCATCTGAGGTTTTGAGATCACAATATTTAACTTGCTTGCTCTGTGCCAAGTTCAAAGAACGTAACTAATATCTGAAGAAGCAGAAGTTGCCCAGGTTACATAGGATTCCTTAAAGGGAGTGGTTCTCAACCAGGAGCTTAATCAGCATATTGCTAAGGATTCCTAGGAGCTGGCACACTGTGGGACAGCTGGTAACTATATTACATTGTTGTTGTCAACTGGACATCCATGTGAGATTTTTGGCATTTTAGTGTAGATGCCAAGACTGTAACAGTATTGAAAATCTTGGCTGGAAGTTAATTATTGAAGGCAAGTCTCCGGTATTGTAGCTAAATGTCCAATTCCGTAATCTCAGTTATTTTATGTTATGTGGAGTGAACCGAAGTGACTGAAGAATGACTTCTGGGATAGGGAGAATCTCAGGAGGAAGCAGAGATGTGTTAGGTACTTGCACTTTTGCTAATGCTTCAGTTCTTCTTCTAGTACTAAAATGCTGGGCCTCGTTACTCTTGAGTGCAGAGTTGTGTTGTGCTTCCTCACCTAGTTAGTTGTTTAACTGCCCACTACATTTCATTAGAATCAGAATCTATATCGACGGCATATAGAAACATAGAAAACCTACAGCACAATGCAGGCCCTTCGGCCCACAAAGCTGTGCTGAACATGCCCTTAGAAAATACCCTGGGGTTACCCATAGCCGTCTATCTTTCTGAGCTCCGTGTACCTATCCAGGAGTCTATTAAAAGACCCTATCATATCTGCCTCCACCACCGTCACCGGCAGCCTATTCCACGCACTCACCGCTTTCCATGTAAGAAAACACAACCCTGACATCTCCTCTGTACCTACTTCCAAGCATCTTAAAACTGTGCCCTCTCGTGCTAGCCATGTCAGCCCTGGGGAAAAGCCTCTGACTATCCATACGATCAATGCCTCTCATCCTCTGTCACTCCAAGGAAAAAAGGGTGAGTTCACTCAACTTATTCTCATAAAGCATGCTCCCCAATTCAGGCACCATCCTTGTAAATCTCATTTCTATGGTTTCCACATCCTTCCTATAGTGAGGCGACCAGAACTGAGCACAGTACTCCATATGTTGAGAAAATTTGCGGAAGCAGTACAATGCGATACATGATAATGCACAAAAAAGTAAATTACAGTAAATATATATGTATATCAAAAAGTTAACTAAGTAGTGCAAAGACAGAAGCAGAAAAGTAGTAAGTTGCTGTTCATGGTTTCAATGTCCATTCAGGATTCAGATAGCAGAGGGAAAGAAGCTGTTCCTAAATAGCGCGTGCTTTCAGTCTTCTCTCTGGATGGTAACAATGAGGAGAGGGCACGTCGTGGTTGGTGGAGTCCTTCATGATGGATGCCACCTTTTTGAGGCACCACTCCTTGAAGGTGTCGTGGATGACTATGGAAGCTCGTGCCTGTGATGGAGCTGACTAATTTTACAACTCTCTGCAGCATACTTCAATCCTGTGCAGTAGACACCACCCCCCCCCCCCCCCATACTAGATGGCAATGCAGCCAGTCAGGCGGCTTTCCACAGAATATCTGTAGAAATGTTCAAGTATTTTTAGGTGATATACCAAATCTCCTCAAACTCCTAATGGAATATAGACACCGTCTTGTCTTCTTTATAACTTCATCAGTATGTTGGGACCAAGTTAGGTCCTCAGAGATATTGACACCCGGGAATCTAAAATTGCTCACTCTCTCCACTTCTGAATACTTCTATGAGGATCAGTATGTGTTCCCCCTGTCTTACTCTTTCTGTAGTCCACAATCAGCCCTTTGAGTGCAAGGTTTTTGCTGCAACACCACTCAGCTACCAATATATCTCCCTCCTGTACACCCTCTCATCACCAACAATGGTTGCATCATCAGCAAATTTATTGGTGGAATTTGAGCTGTGCCTAGCCACACAGTCATGAGTGCAGAGAGAGTAGAGCCCTGGGCTAAACACACATCCGAGGTGTGCCAGTGTTAATTGTTCGTGAGGTGGAGATACTATTAGCGACCCATGCAAATCTACACATCATTACTAGATGCGGCAAGACTGCAAAAGTTTAACTTATCCAATGGTTGTAGGATTGTTTGGCTCTGTCTATTGGGTACTATAATCTGATCAAGACTAATGTATTACAGCTGTGGTTGGTTGGTACCTCATTTTGCAAAGTGTTACTTTTATTTCCTGCCTCAAATCTAACAGAGAAAAAAAAATATGCCATGCTATGAGCCAACAATTTCTAGTGATGATCATTTCTACTCTTGACAATAATGGTGGAGAGCACCTCACAGATACACAAGTCTGTTATGACTTTGTTCTATTTATTACAACTGTAGAACCACATTCCAGGATGAAGGACATTCTCAGTATGAAGATAGGATTTTACTTCTGGGGGATCACCCCTAGCAACGTTTCATGGGCAGATCAAGATCAAGGAGGTTTGTTTTTCATACAATCACCACCCACATCTATCTGCCCTCTATGTCCTTCAGTACTTGATCAACCTAATCAGCTATGGTATTTTCACGAAACGTTGAAGTGTCTCAACCAGATTCCCTTTTGTGCCTTATTATTCTCGGTTTCCAAGCATTCTTCATCACTGGTTCATCAGGAAGGGAGGCAGTGGATGGTAATCTTGCAGTTTTGATGTCCATGTTTGAGCCAATGTATGAGATTAATGCACTGTGTGGCAAGACTGGGAGGAAGGTCAGGGATAGGGCATAATTGCAGTCAGTGGTGTGAGGTGAAGTCAAAAAGGGTGACAAATGCAGGACTGAATGTGTTATACTTGAATACATGCGGGAAACAGAATACGGTAGATGATCTTGTAGCGTAGTTAGAGATTGGCAGGTATGATGTTGTAGGTATCGTGGCTGAAAGAAGATCATAGTTGGGAGCTTAACATCCAAGGATATACATTGTTTCAAAAGGACAGGTAGGTAGGGAGAGGGCGTGGCATGGCTCTGTGGGTAAAAAATGAAATCAAATCCTTAGGAAGAGGTGTCATAGGATGGCAATATGTAGAATCATTGTGGGTAGAGTTAAGAAACTGCAAGGGTAAAAAGACCCCGATAGGAATTATATACAGGCCTCCAAAATGTGGGATATAAATTACAACGGAATTTAGAAAAGGCATGTAATAATGGTAATGTTACATTAGTCATGGGGATTTCAGTATACTTCCCATTGGGAAGTACAGGTTGGTGTTGGATATCAAGAGGGGGAATTCGTAGAACGCCTATGAGATGGCTTGTTAGAGCAGCTTCTGGTTGAGCTCTCTAGGGGAAAGGCAGTTCTGGATTGAGTGATGTGCAATGAACCAGATCTGATTGGAGAGCTAAGGTAAAGGAGGCAGTGATCATAATAGAATTCATCCTGCAGTTTGAGAGGGAGAAGATAAAGTCAGATGTATCAGTATTACAGCGGAGTAAAAGAGATTACAGAGGCATGTGAGAGGAGCTGGTCAAAGTTGATTGGAAGGGGACACTAGCAGAGATGATGGCAGAGCGGCAATGGCTGGAATTTCAGGGATCAATTCAGAAGGCACTGGATAGATATACCCCAAAGATGAAGTATTATTCAAAAGAGAGGATGAAGCAAACATGGGCAACATGGGAAGTCACAGACAGTGTAGCAGTTACTTGAAAACAAACCAAAACCACTGAGGGACTGAGTGAGGGACTCTGTATGATATGCTTCCAAACAACTGAGTTGCAAGTCGAAAAAAGTACGCTCGATCCTTTATTATGAAGCCGGCAAAGATGAATGATCTTATAGTGATATTAGAAATTAGCATAACCAAATGAGAGACATAGTGATATAGCTATAGATAATTAGCATTCAAATTAGCTGTAGTTGTTACTTTAAAACAAAACAAAAGCACCAGGGGATCGATACACACTTCCAAATAACAACGCTCTAAAGTCAAAGAAGATCCTTTATTACAAAACCTGCAAAGACAAATGATCTTATAGCAATAAAATAAATAAATGAAATTATTGATATGGCAATCTTAAACATAGAACATAGAATAGTACAGCACATTATAGGCCCTTCGGCCCACAACATTGTGCTGACCTGCAAACCCTGCCTCCCATATAAGCCCCCATCTTAAGGATCTAATTAATGATATCAGAATTAGCGTTTTTACATACTTAAGCAAAGCTAGCAATCGAGTTAGCATTCCAATAATGTCCCAGTTCATGGTCAACAAAAAATATTCTCTGCAGCTCAACCATTCTCCACTAGACTAAACAACTAACTTAAGCACAAGTGTGAATATGTAACCATACTCATTTGCTTCTGCTGCGCCCCAAGCCAGGTTTCAGAGTAGCATAATAAATGCACCAATAAATATGAGACAGACAAAAAATAGATACATGGCTCCTACATCAGCGGTCAACAAAAAAAAATATAATCCCCGGCTCACTCCCTCTCAACTAAACTAACTAGGACAAAGTGTGAATACATGACTATACTCATTTGTTTCTACCGCACCCCAATCCATGTGACAGATTACCATAACCCATAATAAAGGCGCAACACAAAATACAATATAGGCAGACAGAGAATAGATACATGGCTCCTACATCCCAGCCCCTAATTATTACACTGTAACAATTACAACTACATACTACTAAAATAGGAGACATGAAATCTTCAAGTATAAACATCTTAACATTTATGCCAATATTCTCATTTCTTCTTCCAGTCGTGTAGTAGTTACCAAGGCCAGAGATTACCAGTACTCTGCCCAGTGCAGATTGACCTTAACATCACTCTGTCAAGTTAAAGTTATGAAGCTTCTAGAGCTGTAGCTTCTCAAATCTCTGCCTCCTGTAAAAGATAGGTCTTGATTATAGGCCAGTCCAGACAGTTGGTCATGATCTTAATGCACACCTACTGTACAAATCCCCTTTTGTCTGGAAAGACATGATTAACTCCTCCTGTGATCCATAAGTTTTGAGGCACAGTGTTGTCAATTATACGCATATGTCTCCTGAGAGGAAATTACACTTTCTGCCTGACCCTTCCTTATGTTCCTGTAACTGTGGTAAGTACTCCTTAACTAACTGTTTCCAAACCAAGTCTGACATGGATTGGACTTGTTTCCATCTATGATGAGACATAAATGTCTTCCTTTGGAACTCTCCTGGTGGTAAGGATGATGAGGTCTTCAGAAGCATCGGGTGGTTGGATGTTGGGTGTTTCCAAATCATTGGGATTGGAGGATGCCTTAGTAATTGGGTGACCATTGATAATAGCCTGTACTTCACAAAGCACTGTGTGGAAACCCTCTTCATCAAGATTCTGTACCTTCATGGTGGAATTGAGGACCTTTCACATACAGCTGATCAATCTTTCCCAAGTAACTCCAAGATGTGAGCCAGCTGTGGTTTAAAAATCCATTTAATTCCTTTCTGAAGAAGGGCATCATTTAACTATGAATGGTTCCACTTCTTGCTGTACATTCCTCAGAATGATGACTGAGGTATGGAGATACTTTGCCAGGATCACAGGACGTTTAAAGGCATGGCTGCCCTACTAAGCCGTCCACCAACTCCCAAGCCACCATCTTCAAGTAATAGATTGAGTTTGAAAATATAGTTCCTTTCTCACACTTTATGTGCTTTGCAAACTTGAGAATTTATCTGGAAATTTCTCTTTGGCAAAGCCCAATGATCTCTATTTCAGCTTTTCTGAGCATCTCCACTGGGAAACCACCTCGGCTAATCTGACCTTTGGCCTTTTCAGTCTTGCTCTCTAAAGGTGCATCTTGATCCAAATCCTTCATGTCTTTCGCTCTTTACTCTTCTGATACCATAGCGAGCCCTCTGTCTGTTGCTTATCCACTTTATGAGTCGAAAGCTGCCTTAAGCACAAATGGATACAAAGTCATGATAGCGACACAGATTCTTCCTCAGAGGACACTGACACAAGGCAGCCATCAATGTAGAAGCAATATAAAACCTTATCCACTGTCTCGCAGCTGAACTGTTCTTCATTGTCTTCTGTGTATTTCCCAAGGGTGAAGTTGGTACAGCTTGGAGATGAAGTTGCTCCAAAGAGATGTATCACCAATCTAAAGTCCATCACATCTTAGCTGCTATCACCATCACACCACCATAGCATAATACAGGCCAATCGGCCCATAACATGTGCTAACCCTTTAACCTATTCCATGATCAATCTGACCCTTCTGTCCTACATAGCCGCCTATTTTTTTCATCCATGTGCCTATCTAAGAGTCTCTTAAATGTTCGTAATGCATCTACCTCTCCCATTATTCCTGGCGGCATGTTCCATGTATCCACCACTCTATGCAAAAAAAACTATTTCTAATCTCCCCCCCCCACCCAACACCTTAAACATTATGCCCTCTTATATTAGGTATTTCTATCAAGTGTGATCATTGCATAGAATACTATTACCTCCTTGCAAAAAGGTAATTAAAAAGTCATTTGGCAACAGATACAGAGCCTTTTGGAATCCACTTTTACAAGGCAGATCACCGGTTAGTTTATTCCTGTTTAAAGATTGTTCAATTTTACAACATTGGCTGTGAAAGACTTTGTAATTGACAGACTAGCAAATCCACTAGGTCTCAGAGCAAAAGCCAACAAACTTATTTACAAATTCCACTGCATTTGAACAGAAAAGGCATGGTTCTTCCCTTCCTGCCCTGTGCCCTAGAAAACTAGAAAAAGCCCTTGAAAAATGTTGTTTCAAAATGCCAATCTTTGAAAAAGATTGTTGGAATGAAATCTCTCCCAGGGTTTATAGATTTATTTCTGCCCACAATTCAGCGTCTGATTTTGAGATCGATCTTATTGATAATTTATTTACAGAGCACTTTTCATATAAGCAATGCAGTTCGAAGTGTTTTACAACGGGATAAAGTGCAAACATGAAAATAAAAGTCAAAACGATGTTAGTTAAAAGCAAGGTTAAATAAATAGGCAGTACCAATGCCATCAATCTGTGTTGTTCATATCATATAAAGGACAATTACAGAAAAATAGTTATGTCCTTTTGCCAAAGTAAAAGATCTTTCTTTTAAAATCTTAAAATATTGATTTTTGTGATCAAGTATCTATTGACTCAGAAACCAATTGAAAGGGCAATTTCAAATTGTGTAGGCATAATTTGAAAAACAGGTCATAGGTGAATATTAATGTTAAGGATCTAAATAATTTATTAGAAAGAAAAGAAATTGTGACATAAACAAGAAATAGATTTGGCAACACACACAAAATGCTGGTGGAACACAGCAGGCCAGGCAGCATCTATAAGGAGAAGCACTGTCGACGTTTTGGGCCAAGACCCTTCGATTTGGCAAGTCTTTTTGTTTTTAAATCTTTATGTAATAAAACAACTCCCACGATTCCAATATTTGTTACTTCATTGCAAGGTGATAGACTAAGTATTTTTCTCAAAAGAAAACTAGTTGGCCCAGGAATCTTATACTTGTTCATTTTAAAATCTCAAGACGGCACCAAATATTCATCAGGGAATGAAATATATTGTTTCAGAAATGAGTAATTTCAGAAGATGAATTGAGTTTTAAATTCCACTTCCCTTCTTAATTAAGATGGAGCAAAAGAGTGCGAAGGATCCATCTTTATTCTGGAACAGCACACCAAAAACAATTCAACAATGCAAGAAAGCACAAGGCCCTACCCCATTGCCTACCTTCCTGGATGTGAACAGCACGACTTAAAACTTAACTGTTAGTGAAATCTGTCAAAAATCTCCCTCTTGCAGCTGCAACTTCTGTGAAGGTATAGTTTCTTAGACACTTAGCAATTCAGTTCACTAACCAAGCTCACACAAGTAAAACAACAATGACATTTTGGCATAATTGAACATAATCGGCTCTCAATGAACACAATATTGTTCTTGGCTGATGAACACCTGAACTTTTTTCCTTTTCGCATTGCTATTGATTTTTATCCTATTTCATTCCTGGAGGCACCAAATTCACTCTAAATGACTCCACAGATGGCTCCTAACAATTACCTAAATGGGCATTACTTACATGCAATCCCTGGTGTACAATTGGGCTTGGTTTCTGAGAACTGCTTATAATCTGATTTTTGTTTTGTTGTTAGAAATGTTCAGAAACTGTGCGTGGGAGGACAAATCAAAGAAAAACCAATGGGACACAGGCAGGTGCTGGAAAAGCAGAAATCAGCCCTATTCACCAGCTCCGTTAGTCTGCTCAGCACACACCGCTCTGCTTGGCTTGACCCAATTGCTTGGCAAGTTGAAACAGGGAAATGCTCCATTCCCACCCAGCGGAAGATACTTCAGCCCTACAGAAGCTGGCAAATCCATCTCCACACAAGTCCCTGAACAGTTGGCACAAGGTTCAAATCACAAACATCACGTCCAAAGCATGCTGCAACAGAGTCAGGTTCTGACCTAACCAACCGCAAATTATCTGATTTGCCTCACTTTTAACTCTGAATCTTGGCTGCAAGTAAGAGAAGGTTAATTTGTTTCAAGCATTGTTTAAAAAGATTCAGCAGAAAATTTTTTATAGGCATAAATTATTAAATCAGATCATTCATTTGTCGGGGTGTTCATAAGTCAAGCCTTTGTAACCTGGGGAGGGACCCCATCATGAGCAGCACAATAGCTTAGCAGTTAGTGCAATGCTTTACGGTCACAGCTGTAAGATTGGGTTCAATTCCAATTGCCGTCTGTAAAGAGTTTGTATATTCTCCCCATGACCATATGAGCTCCTTGACATGCTCTAACTTACTCCCATATTCCAAAGACGTACATGTTCGTGGTAGTATGCTGTGGGTATGCTATGTTGGTGCCAGAAGAATGAGACACTTGTGGGCTGCTGTGTTGGTCATCAACACAAACAACTCATTTCACTGCATGTTTCGATGTACATGTGACAAATAAAGCTAATCTTAATCTTTCTCCGAGTATCAATGTACTAAGTCTAGAGTACTCACATCACACAATAAAATACTCTCTCCAGCAGGAATCATTCAATTTTGTTCCACAGTTGCTTCTTCCACAATAACCTGCTCTCCAACACCTGCACTGATCCATGAGGCAATGCAATTTCGATTTACTGAAAAGACCAACAAAGGGGGTCCTGAGAAGCCAGTGTGAGGACAACAGATTTTGGAAATTGATACACTCATTTTGTTTGTTCTCTAATTTAACAATGTTGTTTTAGAACAAAATATCACCAGTAAAATAAGAAATTTAAAGAGCTTTACAACAGAATAAAAAAATGAAGATTTTTGAATATTAAAACAAAAAGAACATTTTGAAAAATCACAAAAGATTCAAATGCCAGAACTTGAGTTCTAGATTTTTTTAAATGACATGATTGAATATTTTTCACAAGTTGTACTTCAAAGTGAAATCAGCATAACTAGTACAAAAAAAGGGATTTTAAACAATTTGCACTTGGCATATTCTTTTCAAAAATGCCTAACACCGTTACTTTTGAACAAATCATTCATCTTCAGGAGCTTGCAACAATTGGAGTTTTAGTTAGTCTTCAAAGAGGCCAATATCTTGTTTATTATATACAAACACATTAATTGTCAATTTTTACAAGCTATCTGAATGCACTATTTAAATTTCCCAGAAATTTCCATTGGTGTGGCTCAATTCAGCTAGAAACACTTTATTTAAAAAGTCATCATCAGTATTTCAGAAAAGGCGACTCGGCAAGTATGATAACAAGTTCAAACACTAACCAGGTTTAGACAACATCTGTGAAGAGTTTGAAACTGCAGAGAGAATGAAGAGGGAAGGAGTACGTGATATTAGTAGGTGTAGGTGGTTGAAGAATCAACTGTCTTAAAAGGGACATGAATGGTGTTATACAGATAAATAAGTAGAAAAACAACTTGAGGGACTGAGTGGATCAAACAGCAACTGTGATGGAAGAGGGAAAGTCAACATTTTGGGTTAAGACTCTGCATCAGATCTGGAATTTAAACATCGCTTTGCCTCCACGGATGCTGCTCGACCTAATGAGTTCCTCCAGCAGCTTTTTTTTCTTTGCTTCAGATTCCAGCATTTGTATTCTTGTGTATGCAATTACACATTTTTTAGTAGGGACTCAAACATATTGAGCAATGCAAATAGTGGTGCTGCCTTCTGAATAAGGGTGGAGAAATCTCAACCATGTGTCTGGAGAAATATGAAATTACCAGAGGAATGGGGAAAATCCATCCATGGAGTAATCCTGAGAAAGTAATTTAGCAATCTCCCATAAAAAGCTCAATCATCGCACTTACATTAAAATCCAGACTATGAACTCCTCTTTGACCCTATTTTATTGCAATGAATTGAAGCATTTTGTTTAACATGTGTTGAGGTATTGGCATTGGATGGTATGTCTAGATTTTACAACTAAATGCCATCACAGAAAGTGTCCTAACTTTAAGTAAAAGCCCACAAAACAAGAATCATTAAAATAACAATTACAGATATTACCTGGCCAAATGATCAAGAACTTGCTATAGCATACAATGAGGCCCTTTGCACACCAAGTTTACACCAACTATCAGGTATTTTCATACTAATCCTACCCTAGGCCATTTTACTCTCCACACGTTTTGCAATTTTTCGACCAGTATGAAAGAACTAAAAAGGGGGTCTAATGACAAATTCCAATATCCAAAAGAATCTCCTCTTTGCTCTCTCTCCACTCACTTTGCAAGTAAAAATGATTGACCTGAAATACCACCCATTTCTCTCTCCACAGATGTATATATATTTTTTTAGGTTTTACTTTGGATTTCCAGCATCTACATCATTTTATTTTGAATGAGAATGCCTTATTTCTCATGATAAACCCATCTTCCTTAATTAAAAAAACAGACTTTACCAAGTTACTACTTTAAAATTTCAAATATTTTCTTAATTCATATTTTAAATTCTCGCTTAATGTGTTGCTCCACTTTTGCAGATTCTGCATTCACCAACAGTGAAGCTCAAGGAACAAAAGAGGCACAGTTTAGGTACACTTTATATCAGAATTATTTGATAACAACCGGATCAGAAAATTTGTCCTATAGCACAGTGGTCACCAAACACTGGGCCACGACCCGGTGCTTGGGGACCACTGCCATAGCACTTCAACAACTAATCCTCTTCAGAATCAATGTCCTTTGGAGCACTAGTCCTGATGGATGACATCATTTTATCTTCAATCTGTTGTCTTGGATTTTCCTCCAGTTCAGTCTTGATTGCACCAGAACATGACAGCTTCCACTCCAGTTCTTCAATGAAATATTTATGCAACGGGAAAGAGAAGCAAAAAAAAGTTACACTATGTAATTCAAATGTATATATCTGCCCCCAACCCCCACAAAAAGCTTCACTATATAACTTATGGCATAAAGTTACAGATTTACATTTTTCCCCCATTGATATAGCATTACACTGACATAGTCAGTGTAATAAAGTCATCACCCTGACACAGTAGTGTCAAGAAAACAACCGCTCCCTCAGTGTTGCAAAAACAACATTGATTCAAACAAGAGGACATGATTTAGGAGTTGGGGGCAAAAGTTTAAGGGTAACACGAGGGGGAATTTCTTTACTCAGAAAGTGGTAGCTGTGTGGAATGAGCTTCCAGTAGAAGTGGTAGAGGCAGGTTCAGTATTGTCATTTAAAGTAAAATTGGATAGGTATATGGATAGGAAAGGAATGGAAGGTTATGGGCTGAGTGTGGGCCAGTGGGACTAGGTGAGGGTAAGCATCGGCATGGACTAGAAGGGCCGAGATGGCCTGTTTCTGTGCTGTAATTGTTATATGGTTATAACAAGGGAGCTGGTTGTGGACGACAGGAGGAATGGAGACTGGCTAAACCCTATTGACCTCAATGGATCTGGGGTTGAGAGGATGAACAGCTTCAAGTTCCCCAGCATACTCATCACTAAGGATCTCACGTGGTCTGTACATACTGGCTATGAGGTGAAAAAAGCATAACAGCACCTCTTTCACCTCAGTTGGTCAAAGACGTTTGGCATGAATCCTCAAATCCTAAGGACTTTCTACCAGGGCACAATTGAGAGCACCCTTACTGGCTGCATCACTGCCTGACATGGGAACTGTACTTCCCTCAATCGCAGGACTCTGCAGAGGATGGTGCAGACAGCCCAGCGCATCTGTAGGTGTGAACTTTACACTATTCAGGACATTTACAGAGACAGATGTGTAAAAAGGGCCCGAAAGATCATTGGGGACCTGAGTCACCCCCACCACAACCCTGTTGACTTTAATTCTAATTGCACTGCCGCCTCTAAATTTGAAATTCAGTTGGATCACGTGAGGGTAGCCATTTCATTTTGGTAGAGTTTGAGTCAGACTGAAGCAAGTTTACACCGATTATTGGTATAGTGATTGACCAGCCATGGCAATACAATAAATGCTTACATGATGTTAACCTTCTTGCAACCTTTACAACTTTGGTTACCCATATTGTGTACAACTGGATATTTAACTTGTAAACCTGGCTTCATATTCCCAATTTGTAAGAGTGTGTGATTTAATCATTGTAAGTTTGTGGCATTAAGAACTTAAGGTATTTTTCTGATTTGTTCTCAGTTTCACTCTTACTTAATTGTAGGTGTGCATGTTACCCAAATAAAGTACCTGGAGCTTAGATTACTGCTAAGTTGAATACTTCCTACTTCACACACAAGGAGAGCAGTACACTTGCACATCTGAAAGCAGATTTAACTAAAATCCCATTCTTAATTGTTAAGATTCATCTTGATCACATGTTCAAGATATTGTGCTTCTTGAATCACCATTTTCATTGCTCCCCAGAGTCCATATCCAAAGTCATGCATCAACACACATATCCTGGATTCATTCATTCCATTTCAAGCAATCTTGGTCTGCAATTCCACTTTATCATTCAACACATTTAATGTTTCAGCTAAGGACTTCTTCCTTTCAGATATCAAAGACCACAAACCTCAACTGCACTTGAGCTCACCTTGATCTTTCTCCACCTTCACTTCCCCATGATCCCACATTCTGTGTCCATCTCTTGCTGTGCTTTCACTTTCCCTCCTCATCTCTCCTGTTCTCATTCTGAATCAGTAGTCTACAGTAGAGGGTCTAACTTCATTCCACTATGTCCCACCAGGTATGAAGTTAAGCTCACCTGACACCTTCAACTCTGCTCATTTCTTTGATCAGAAATATTTACCCGAACAAGAATGGTTTCTCCCATGTGCAGAATTTATAATACACCAATACCCTTAATTGTAGCATCCGGTTCTCTCTGGAAAGGTCAGTGACAATGTTTACATCAGGTATTCCCCCACATTTACTCATTCTGAAGTTCAACATTCTGCTCAAGGACTGATCCCAATATTATCAAACCGGTTTACAAAGGACATTGCTGGCATGTGTTTGTGCACAAATGTCTACCTCATACAGACCAAATGTTACTTCGTGGACATCTCTTCATACTTCTCTCAATGGATCTTGACTCCAGCACACTGTTGCTTCGCGGACCTCTGAGTGACGGAACCCATTTCCTGCACAGTCATCAGCTTCATAGTCATTGAAACAGACACAACAACATCTAGCTCCTGCCCAAGATCTACAGAAGGCTTATCAACAGAGCTACTGTATTTGTCTATTCTCATTCTTTCTTTCTCCCCTTGCACAACCAATTCTTCTGAAGTCTTCCTATTTCAGGTTTTCATTTTTCTAGTTCTGACCAGTTCACCTTTGTCATGGACATCTAGTCCATCCCACACTAGGATGGCCTGAGGGTCCTTTATTTTTTTTGAAACATAGGTACAACCAGTTCCCAATGACCACACATTTCCCAAATGCAACCAATCTTAGCTAAGGGAACTCACATGCACCCAAATTATACCCACGTCCTCAAGGACAGTGGAACAGAGTTTCAATCCAACCGAGGCTACGTCCATACTAGACCGGATAATAATGAAAACTTCGGTTTCGCATAAAAACGATAGGCGTCCACACTATGCGTTTTTGAAAATATCTCTATCCACATTGAAATGGTGATTTTGGCGAATTCCCTCCTCCTGCGCATGCACAGGACATATTTACCGAAAACAAGCGACACGCTTGGTGTCGAATCTCACCGTAAAAGTGCGCGTCTGTGTAGTTACAGACTAGAAAAACTTAAAACTACAGAAAGCTGTTGGCTTTCGCGCAGGTGAACTTAAAAGTTAAAAAAAAACAAATACTGAAGCGTACGGTGGCAACCGACGGAGTTCACGGACAGATTGACCCGGCTGACAACGAACATTGAAAAACTGACCAATTCTGTTGCATTAATAAAGCACCTTGTTAAATGTATAAATGTTTTAATGTCTGCATCAGTTGTTATGATCCCAGCCCCCTCCTTTGTGAGAATCGCAAGAGCACCCGTCGAAGGGTGGGGGGGGGGGTCAGTAGACCCAGTAGGGGAGAGAGAGAGAGAGACATGCCAAATTGCACATCCCACCCGGGATGCAGAATAAGACGACAGCGACTATTGTCTCATGGAGACCACGTGAAAAGCCCTCGGGCAAGGTGGGCTGGTTGAGAGAGAGATTGCATCATCCCAACCTGATTGACACCTGCGACCCCATGAGGAAGTATAAAGGAGAGTCTCAGGGGGACAGCCCCCTCAGACGCACCAAGAAGACACGAGAGAGTGTTCCCGCAGTAGCGGGAAGCCATTCTGAAGGAAGCCACGTGCGTTAGATTCTGGGATTGGAATTTGTGGCTGGAATAACAGAAATCCGCTTTTAACTAACATCGGGGAGAGGGAACCAACGCTCCCCCAATTTCACAGAAGCTTCATCAAGACTCGTGACATCAGACTTCAACGGAACTCTGTCTTTGCTGGTAAGTTATCCAGTTACGGGATACGTAACACAGTGTTATCTTGTATTTCCATACAATGTTACATCAGGCTGTTACGCATCTATTGTCAGAGAAGTACTTGCATAAATAAGTAAATCACCTTCATACAAGCAAGGACAGAAAATAGGGCAAAGTGAGCATACTTACTTATTCAGTAAGTTATGGGTCAAAGCATTTGGTGAGTACATTTCTAACTCTTTTGGCTTCAGTCTCATTGCCGTCTGTTCTGAAATTGTTAGGTTGCGTTCAAGAAAACAATGAAATAGCACGCTGCTGTCTGATAGCGTTTTCAGATTTCTCCAGTTACCCCGTCCACAATGATCTGCCCAGGCGGCATTTTCAAAAATACCCACCCTGGAAAGCATTTCTGAAAAGCTCCGGTTCCAGGGCACGAAAATGCCGTTTTAGTGTGGAAGGAGTGTTAAAACGAAGAGAAAAAGCTTCGGTTACGGATTTATCCAGCGTAGTGTGGATGTAGCCTCAGGCCAATTTTCTATTACATGCACAGTCACATTGGTGCTGCTTCACGCGAAACTCCGATTTCATTGTTGCCTCTAATTTCCATCCTACTCTCCTTTTCACATGCTTTGTATCTGACTGTTCCCTTCCGAATCCCTTCAAATCTGTTTCACAAACATAAAAAAAAAGCAATATGCCATCCAGCCTTTTGAACCTATTCTGCTAGTTAATAAGAGTATAGCTCAGGGGTCGGCAATCCGCGGCTCCGGAGCCGCATGCGCCTCTTTCATCTCTGTGCTGCGGCTCCCTATGGCTTTGGAAAATAAATGATGAGTATTTAATTAAAATGTATTTTATGTTAGTTTGTTAGTTTTTGAAATGTAATTCTAAATTTGAAGATTATGGTGATCTTGTACAATCTAAATAAAATGTGTTTTTTGTCGCTATTAATATACGTCACCATGGCCAATGCCTGACACCCGCCAGTGCGCGATTTCTTTAATTTTTCGATCCAAGGTAGGCTAACTATGGAGAATTCTAAAAAAAGAAAAGTGACTAAAGAAAACAGAACGTTTAATGATACGTGGGCAGATTCATTTGCTTTCACTGCTGACGAGACTGGTTTACTGCTTAATATGCAATGAGAAACTAGCAAACAACAAAAAGTCAAAAGTCGCAAGACATTTCCAGAATAAACACGCAGCCTTTGCTCAAAAATATCCGGATGGAGATGAGAGAAAAAAAGCCGTTTCGGAACTGATGCGGAAGGTTGATCTGAGCAAAAATAATTTCAAGAAGTGGATGATGTCTGAAAAATCAACGACATATGCTAGTTTTGTTGCCGCTCAGGAAATAGTCAGGCACAGGAAGCAGTTTACAGATGGTGAATATATAAAAGAATCTTTCATTAAGATTTCAGAACATTTATTCACGGACTTTAAAAACAAGAGTGAAATTGTGCAGAAAATCAGGGATATGCCTCTCTCTGCAAAGACTGTCAAAGACAGAACCATAAAATTGGCAGAAGACATCAGAAGACAGTAAATTAAAGACATCAATTCAGCTGTGGCCTACTCGATTGCCTGTGACGAGTCTAAAGACAAAGGTGATATTGAACAAATTGCGCTGTTCTGCGGTATGTAAACTCTGCCGGGCCACAGGAAGAAATGATTGAGTTGATACCTCTAAAAGGCCAAACACGGGGGGGGGAGGACATCTGTGAGGCTATCTTGAATTGTTTAAGAGCCAAAGTAATAAAGACCACCCACCAGGTGTCAGTAGCTACTGATGGGGCACCAAGTATGACAGGAGTGCACAAGGGATTTGTGGCTTTACTGCAGCAGTCGCTGGACAGAAAGCTGCTGACTTTTCACTGCATCTTGCACCAAGAGGCACTGTGCACTCAAACATTTCCTCCGGAATGCACAGAAGTAATGGATGTTGTCATTTAGATTGTCAATAAAATAATGGCAAAAAGTTTAAATCACCGTCAATTCCGTTTGTTACTGGACGAGCTGGAAAGCGCATATTCTGATCTCCTGCTGCACAACTAAGTCCGGTGGCTGTCAAGAGGGGGGGTGCTGAAACGCTTTGTCGCGTGTCTCGAAGAAGTGAAAACTTTCCTGGGCAACAAAGGTCTCACCTTTCCTGAGCTGGAACAGCCAGAGTGCCCGTAAAAACTACACTTCATGGTGGACATGACAGCGCACCTGAACACGCTGAACACAGCTCTTCAGGGGAAAGGACACACAGCCCTGCACATGTTGGAGGATGTTTTGGCATTCCAGCGCAAGTTGACTGTGCTTGCCAGAGATTTACAGAAAGGCACATTGTCTCACTTCCCCAATTTGAGAGAGTTCAAACAAGCTCACGACATGATAAATTCGGAGTATTTACATTCTGCAATCATCGCAATGCAAACATCATTTGGGAAACGCTTCTGTGAGTTCAGAGAGGTAAAAAACACATTATCCTTCCCGGTCACTCCCCTAAGCATCGATCCATCCCTACTGAATACGACTGCATTGGCAGCTGTGAGTCAACCTGATCTTGAGATGGAACTGGCCGACATAGCCGACAAAGACATATGGGTGTCCAAGTTTAGACGCTTGACAGCAGACCCTGAAGATGTTGCCCGTCAGAAGGCCGTTCTTGCTCAGAATCATAGATGGAGTGATATTGAAAACCTGTCCGAACCGGACAAACTTGTGTTCGAAACATGGAATGCTATCCCCGACATTTATGTAAACATTAAAAAGAATGCGCTTGGAGTCCTGTCGATCTTTGGATCCACATATGTATGTGAGCAGGTGTTCTCCAACATGAACTTTATTAAAAATAAACATCGCGCACGCCTCACAGATGACAGCTTGCGATCCTGTGTAAAGATGAAGGTGACATCATACAGCCCTGATGTGCAGACGCTGTGCGCTGAGGTCCAGGAGCTGAAATCCCATTTACCAAGTATGATAAATATTTTAATTGCCTATTATTTTACGTATATTCATATTTTTTCATTGTTCAGTGAAATAGTCCTTTTATTTTTCAGGTTGACAGCTGGCTGACGTTATTTTTGGTTTGCTGCTGGCGGACAATTTAAGTTCGGCGTTTTTCATAAATACAAGAAGGACTCAAATAGACATTGATTATTTTACTTAAAATTAACCTTCAACCCAACGTCTTTTTTTTTGGAGTTCAAAATGTTTTTGTTGCATGCAGAAATGTAATTTCGTTTTCTCTGCAGGAGTTCATCGATTTCATAAATGCAACACATTATAGTTTGTTTATACATAGCATAAAGGCAAAAAAAAACATTGTATGCAGTGTTATTTCATTTTAAATGTCAAAAGGGGTTTTGTGGCTCCCAGTCTTTTCTTTTCTGTGGGAAACGGGTCCAAATGGCTCTTTCAGTGGTAAAGGTTGCCAACCCCTGGTATAGCTATTGTTTCTTTCCTCTATACTATTTGCATCTTGTGGTCATGGAGTAGATCAGCAATCTATATTCGGAACAAGCCTAGACTTTCACAGCCATCTTCAATATACCTCCTCCCACTCTGCTGCCCACAAGGACTCCACTCCTTTCTCCCCATTTCTCCAGGCCCACATCAACTATTCTGATGACAAGATTTTCCAAACAACAAGCTAGAGAAAAGCTGAACTATTATTGGTGTGTTAATTAAATACAAATATTGACCAGTACCCTGAAAAACACCCACAATCACATATGGGGCCTAGTTTATTGGAACATTGCACTTAAGTGTTGACTAAAGCTGCAATAAACTGTGATCATGAGAAAATAGGATTTAACATTCCATTTCATGAAGTTTATTACTTCAATTACAGATATGCAACATGCCTTCCCACAATTTAGTGACAAACTAAATAGCAAGTAAATGAGTAAATCACACAACAATAAATTGGGAAGAATCTGATATGGAAATCCAGAATTATTGAATGGCTAAGTTGATGAACCTCCCAAAAAGATGACAGCAAACCGAATACTCATCTGAATGGTGGGAAGTATCAGATTCTGATTCAGAAGAGAGGAGATGTTTATTAAAGTACTCCAGAGATGAAAGTTGGCATCTTTTGTTTTGCAATTTACAATTACAATTCAGATTCAAAGTAAAAATGGTCAAATTTGCAATACTAAAAGAGGATGTCTAAAATGTAATATTGTACTGTGTACACTTAAAAGATAAGGAGGTAGAAAAAGATGAAGTTCATATTAGGTTCCTAGTGAATTGAGCAGAGGAATGAAGACCCATTGGAATGCTTCACAAGCCTTTCCAGAGGCAAACTCTGCTCTTCAGAGAAGTGGAATCACTCTGTGCGAGTAATGTTCTACCCCATCCTCACTTCTTCATAGGCAGATAACAGCTAAAATTTGGGAAATCAAACGTTCAGCTATTTTAGATTGCAAAATCCGCAAGGGTTCACGACCTTCTCCAAATAAGTCATACAACTTAATTATTTAAATTTGGACAATTGTGGTTTTGCACAAATCTGTTTAGTTAATCACTTACCATCTTTTGTTAGATTCATGCCTCCAAATACCAAGGGTCCAACAAACTGTGCCTTGATGTCGCCATCTCGGTAAATAAAGATCGTGGGGAGATTCCTATCTGGATAGTTGGGAATGCAGGTTGTGGATATCGCTCTGATGAATTTTGTCTCTGGGAACTTCTTTGCCAGTTCACTGAGATGTCTATTTATCAAGGCACATATAGGTATCCTGGTAATATACAAAGAAACAAATCAGAAAAATGCAAATCCTTAAAGCTACATAATCAACAAGTTATGACAAATCCATTTTTCACTTAAGGCTATAAGCCAAGGTGTTAATTTTTTTTAAATTAACCCTACTAGATTGTCACCAATGAGGTACAATATAAGCTGTGTTGAACCAAAATAATTTATGTTGCATAAAGTTTAAACACCTATAACATGTACTGGTTACAGTCTGCAAGAAGAGGTTTTAAGAGAAACAAGTCTGTTGAGCTAAGTAGGAGAAGAATCATGCTACAAACTCAGACGTAATTGTCTATAATACTCTGTCCATTAAATCTGTATCAAAGAACAGAAAGTTATTGCCTTGTGTTAAGATTTGGTTTGAATAAAGGGAGTACACCAGCAAATGTAGCTATAGATTGATGGTTACTAGCAGCTTACCGTTCTTTCAGAGGTACAGGCGTTTTTAAAAAATATTATTTGCTTTTAACCACCTCATTTTAGTAGTATCCAGGGATGGACTATACAAGCCAGCATTGCTAGAACATCCAGATCTTGAGAACTAAAACAAAAATCTAAAACTCACCCTTGTTTGTAAAGGTGCAGTATTACCCATAATTCCTCACTAGCTTTAGTTACTTCCTGTACATATTCTGATCCAGAAATTTCCAAAACTTCTCCAAACACTTTCTTCATCTGCTTTGCTTTCCATTCGGCTATTCTTTGTTGTCTAGAACAGATTAAATTATTAATCAATTAATTATTATGCTTAAGTAGGGAGAAAATGCACCCAAACAAAAAAAATGCATGTGATATATTACTTCGCCCTAGGATTGTCATGCAACTGTGTACAGTATTTGGACACTTTTGATACAGCAACCTCATGCCTCCATTTAGCAAGGTCCAGCTCTGGACTTTACTAAATGAAGGGATGTGGTTGCTAGATCACAAGTGTCTTACTAAAGGATAGATCTGTATTTACCGTGCTCTTGCATAACTCTGAACATCAAGTTGTTTACCTGTACATCTCAATAGCTCTTTCATCTTCCTCACCAAATTCATCTTCATTCTCTTCTAGCTCATCCAGAGTCATGTCCTCATACCTTTTAACTGAAGGAAGAAAAGTCATTAATCATACTGGAGATAAGGCATTCAAAAAGAAAGTCCAACAAGCCAGTTAACGGTTGTAAAAGGACACTTTTGTTGCAAACAGAAACGGCAAACTTTGTCATTCATAAAGGGAACAATTAGAATTAACATTTTTCTTACAAAAAAATCATTAAATGATCGACTGTTATTTAGTTACTTGAGATTAGTGCGGCTCTGTATCTTAAATTCCGCGTGACTATACTTCATACTTGTGATTTCAATTTAAATCCAACTCTCCAGACTACTGTCCGTGAAAGATGAGAGAATGCCCAGCTAGCACTCTCCCAGCAAGCGAAGTGGTGTAAGCCTGATAGCAGCACACATTGGTAACATGGAACATACTTACAATAAAATGTAAAAGAAGCAGGTCTGGGGAGGACATATTGGTACAGGGATGTTCCAAGACTGGGATTTATGACCTCCCAGAATTCGATTTTCATTTCACAGCACTATATTCCTTACCTCTATGTTTCTATTACCTTGATACTTAAGTAATCAACTCAATTAACTATTCAAATTATTCTCTTTGGTTATCATTTACGTAAATACATTACAACTTCCACAATCAAAGCTTAATTGAATTTTCTCCCCCAAACATACGCTTTAAATACATACATTTCAAAGGTGCTTTGGTGCAATTTCCTGTCCTATCCATTTTTGTTATCTACAGATTAGGCAAAGGAGAAATCAAATTAATATATTTACAGGTCTGCACGATGCTGATGGTTCATTGCAGAAAATAGCTCATGAAAATGCTGTTGAAAGCAAAATTATGTAGGCATTAAAATTATCATTTTAAAAAACTATTGCTATGGGTCTGGAGGGCAAAGGCAAGCTTTCTTTCTTCAATGGCATTATTAACGTAGTTAGGTTTTACAACAACCTGGTAGTTTCATAGTCAATATCATAAAATTAACTTGTATGTTAGGTTTAATTCATTAGTTGGACACTAAAGAGTGGGGGAGGGTGGAGAAATACAGTCCCATCACTTCCCCGAAAGACAGCGCATACAGAGAGTAAAGGTCATGCAGGTAGAAAATGGAGACAACAATCTCACCATGCAATTGCTAATGGAACAAATGAAGATTTCTCTGCTCAACACAGGTTAGAACAAAGTAGAGAAAAAAAACTTAAAATTTTCATTACCAAGATCAGTACAAAACTGAGAGCATAACCACATGCTTTCAGTCAGTGTGTCTGGCAGGTGGCGATAAGAACTGGTGTTGTATACTACTTTATTTTAGTTTTAGAGATACAGCGTGGAAGGTCTTTCTGGGTCTTCGAACTATGCTGCCCAGCAACTCCCGGTTTAACCTGAGCCTAATCACTGGACAATTTACTACGATCAATTTATGGTACATCTTTGGACTGTGGGAGGTAATTGGAGCACCCAGAAAAAAAACATGTATTCCACAGGGAAAATAAACAAACTTCTTACAGAGGACGCTGGGAATGAAGTCCAAACTCTGATGCTCTGAGCTCTAATCGCATCATCTAACCGTGGAGTGTGTAGCAGACAACTAAAAATCTGGAGTCATGAGTCATGACTATTATATGAACCATCCATGAGCTGTAGCAACATGCCAGAAGTTACTACGACCATTGTGGCGGGGTGGCACGAGTGAACCACGACAATAAGTTGCAGGCAGCAGGAAAATGAGTCTCAGGGTTGCATATGGTGACTCGTGCGTGTACTTGGATAGCAAATTCACTTTGAACTTTGAGACCTGACGGCATTCAGCCACTTGAATGGCAGCAAGCACCAAACTTCTGTGTTTGTTATGTCAAAGGCAGAAGCCTGGTACTTAACACCAGATCCAGAAGGCTGGATCTATTCATTCAGTAACAGAACTCCAGCGAGAGTCGCAGCCTGATTGGAAATTCCCCATCTATAAGCTAAGGACCAACGATACCACTGAATTCCATGATTGCAAGCAGAATGCAAATTAGTTCTTGAAAAACATTGTATAGTTTTTATTGCTTATTTTTTTTAGTTAATTTTTAATTGGAAACATTTTGAATGCTAGAAACAACTAAAAATGATAAATCATTTGCAGCATTTATACATAGCACGTCTCTGCTCCTAAATTTACCTGCTGTAAACAGGGTGCCAGGGCATTCCAGGAGCATTGTGCCTCGGAGGACATGCCTGCCCCTGTGTGCCAGATTAAAAATACAGGACAGCCAATCCCAATCAAATCAATTAACCCTTCGCTTACCAACTGACTGCTGGTTCTGAATGATCTCATCCTCTAGCGTCTCATGCTCTTTCTCTGGATCATCTTTCGGAGGAAGGATGCCCTTTTTCCGCAAAATGTCATTCCACTCGGTGTCTGCATTTGGGTCCTAAAGACAAAAGTAATGTAAATTAATATGTTTTAGAAAAGAGTAGATTGGTGCACCTGAAAGAGAAAGACTAGTTTGATATTAATGTTGCCTACATGGCATTGCTGAGCTTCCGTGCTGAGGAACTGAGGTCAAATTACAGCTAACAATTTTATTATAAAAGGTAAAATTACTCAGAACTTAGCTGCAAGGACAGGTAAAATGTTAATTGACTTCTTGGGATTTAGAAAGGCAACACGCTCACAATACCCCTATAAGATTATAGCACCTTCCCCTTGATATCACTTCATGGTAGTTAGTAAGGAGTGATCTAATTAAATCTCAAAAGACTACTGTCAAACAAGATTGTGACACTACCTCATTTTTAATACAATGCTGCACTCATTTCCAACAAAACTTACCCCAGGTATGCTCATTTTAAAATACTAAATGGAAATTGTTGAACTTACAGCAACTATACTCAAAGATCACTCAATCAGTCAACGAACTGTAGTGTGCAGACAGCACTAATTCAATGTTTTAAGAAAAATTACAGATACAACATGGTAACAGAACTTCAGCTCCACGAACCCACACCACCCAATTAGACCCATATGACCAATTAACCCTGCATGCCTTTGGAATGTGAGAGGAAACCCAAGCACCCGGAAAAACCCATAGTCATGCGGAGAATGTACAAACTCTTTATGTATATATAATATACAGACACATAACTCAGATGTTACATAATTATACAATATATAATACAATCTCTGCAAAATCTGTTAAATAGGAATAATAAGTGAACCAAGATTCTTGCTGAAGCCAACACTTCAGTATTAAAACCCAAACTACAGTTCATCATTTCTGTGAGCAGGCCACATTGTTTATGTGCACAACGAGAGACTCAAAGACACTTCAGGCTCCAGGCAAGACAGACGAAGAAAAGCAATACTCTCTCTGACTCCATGAGAACTAATGGTTCATCCTTCAAAATGGAGAAGAGCCTGGGACGGTTTTGATAAACTCAAGTCCAGTAGGAACACAAAGAACGCCGGTTCAAAAAGTGTAAGGGATACTCCACCTCACCACAGCAATGTGTGGAAGGTCTCACACTGGCGTCAGTCAACACAACTCAACATCCTTGACACTGGTGGGTTGTTACAATATCACACTTCACATCTGACGTTGCAAGCTTTTCCACAACACACATCCCATTATCCAAACACATTGTAATAAATGCCTTGTCTCTTTCACACAGAATCCACCATCTGAAACAGGATATGGTGGAGACAGAACTTAACCTTGAACATTTTCTGCCCCCCCCCCCCCAAAAAGAGGAGGAAAAGTACACCAATCACTAGACCAGGTAGCAGTGCAGCCACTGGCATGTGGCAGCAGTGACGATATTGTAAAATAATTTAATCACATCTTATGCTGTTTTTCCCTTTAATACTTCATGGAAAACTACAGGTATTTGTTAGCCAGAAATGTTTTATTTTAAAGCTCTTCTCTTTCTGTTCTTGAGTTTCCTCCAAGGGCAAATACTTCCTCATCCCAAGATGCTCTTCATTTGGTGTCAGAGGCTCTCAACACCAAATGAAGAGTTATCCACTTTATTTGGTGTGGAGGCCTCTGACAATATAAACCTTTGCATGATGGCATAACCAGTAAATAATAGCCAACCGTTCTCAACTCCTCAAAGCCTTTCTACTACCTATAAACACCCCAACATGGGGTATAATGGAATTCCATCTACTACTTGAATAGTGCACTCAAGAATCTCAACATTACCTCAGCATAAACCATATGCCACCCTCTCCAACATAGTGCACCGTGACTACAGTATACAAGACTGCCCAGAGCAAAACAAGAATCAGCAGTACTGTAGTAATGCTCTGTAAGGTTCCCCTGCTGTAATGACTTCTCTGTAGCAGCAGAGTTTGGATTATGATCAGAGATAGCAGGCCTTTGGAATGTGGGACATCTAATGACAGGAGTGTTGTCCCTTTCTTGTGGGTCTGAGAGAAGGTATTCGCAGACTTTTGTTTGGTGGTAGATGGAGAGAGAAGATGCCGGAATGGAGAGGTCATAGACTGCAGGACTGAGTGGTTGTGGAATGGGGTTGGGAGTTGACTATGCCCAGGGGAAATCGATGGAGAACTAACAGACGGGAAATCTGTGAGCTCCAACGTGCGCATTGGACTGTTTCATTAAAATGGGCCCTTTCCTTTTTGTTTTCTTTACTAACCCTCTAGTCAAATTAAGAAGTATAAAGCTAAATCATTTAAGTGCATATGATGTACTGTTTGTTATTTTGTGGTACTAATTTATAACAAGGGAAAACATCACACAACATCCACAAAAAACGAGATTTCTTAAGTTTGGCGGGCCGGAGAGTGTCTTTCCCTAGACTAACACAGCCCACCAAACCTGGGGTTACATAGTTAACAACATTCACCAATCTTGATCACATAGACGGATGAGGGCAGGAAAGACTAAAACATCTTACTCTCTCCAAGTTCCATTTTAAGTCACTCACAAACCAGATATACAAACATTCCTTCATTTCCAGGTCCAAGCTGTGGAGCTTCTTCCCTTACCTTACTGTCAAAAGTTCAAGGAGGAAGCTGAACTTCACTTTGGTGGGAAATACTGATAAAGTTTTAACGTTGATGACCAAATTCCTTGAAATGAATTTTTAAATTTCTGAGTCATATTTATCTACTGGCTTCATCTTAGTTCCAGTTGTGACAATAGACAACATCTAACGTGACTGTTTCACATACAGTTGCTATTTACTTTTTCACACACTGTGATTTCAGATATTGCAAACGTAACATATTGTTAGGGTCAGTTTTTCCTTGGATCATCATCCTGAGATTAACTCTAAAGATGAGGCTCAAGTCAGTGTCCAACAAACATTTGTCTACCATTAGTACCGTCATTCATTCAATTCTACAACAGTTAGCCATGGTTAGTCAATCAAACACATGATTCTCTTCTGTCTCCAAATACAAGAGGAAGTGCTCAATACCAGCTGCATTTAAAATGAGCTGTCACAATCCTCTAGGGATAAAATTACAAGGATTCTTTACTCTCTCCTTATCTAAACAGCATATTCCCTTTTTTCCCTGGTTGTAGACTGCTCAGATTTAAATTTTAAAAAAAAATCTATCATTCTTCTACACTCTGGAGAATACAGGCATAGTCTACTCAATTGCTCTGCATGCAGCAAACCTACCATCCCAGGAACAAATTTTATCTCTCCAAATTTTGAAACAGGAATTTTCATCACTATGGGAAAATCTTTGGTATGGATGACAAGTAGCACAAGAACTTGATTGTGCTCCAATAGTCTGAGAAAGACATTCTTCACTTACTGTCCAATAACCAAATCTCAATTGATCTTATAATTACTCCCAACTCCAAGTAAAACGAACTGTATCTCCCAGTCCATTACAAATGATAGTACAAAGGAAGTCACCATTTACAATGAGGATTTAACTATGTTGCCAGTAATAGATGCTTAATGATAGCAGTCCTATTGCTTAAGGCTTCAGAAAAATCAGTGCTATTATCACACAATATCATCCTCTCATGAAGGGTTACTGATATCTCAGGATATTATTTTCCAATAGTTGCAAATTATTTGCGATGCTGATATTATTATTTATACAAAGTATGCCCAATAAAGGGTCTTTCATTAAGGAGGATTACCTCACTGTGAATGACTGTCAAAAATTGCAACAGGCGCTGAAATTGAAGACTAATGAAGTAAACACTATGACTGGCAGTCAGGCAACATGATGGAAGTTGCAACAGACACTCCAGAACCAGTGCTTCATTCAGAAACATCAGCATAATTTTTTGGTACTCCTTTGCATCAATAAATACTGACATTAGCAAAGAGGTCAACCTCCCCTTTGAAACAGACATAACATTCCAGCCAAAAAAAAAATCAATGTTCCCAGTATTCTAATTGACATTAAATGAAAACAATGGATTTGTTTCCATTCTCAGTTTTAAACACTAAGATGACACCGCTGCCAATAATAGGAGGCAAAACTCTGTCCGTATCAAGTAACAAAGGCTTGAAGTTACAATTACAAAACCTGACATTACCCAGTTCCTAAATGGACGTCAATATAGAATACCCAGAACTCTTTGAATTAGTAATATAAATCTTAACTGCCATTCAAGCAGTCAGAAATCAGCCATGGTAGAAAGGCAGAACTGATTCGATAGGCTGAGTGGCTTAATTCTGCTTCCTTGTCTTATGGTCTTATATTTACGTAGTGGTCGAAGCAGGCACATTAGCAACATCTAGATGAGTACATGGATAGGAGAGGTGCAGAAAGCTGTGTCCAAATGCAGGCAGATGGGACTTGCTTGCTAGCTAGTCAACACCCATTCGATATATTGGGTCAAAGGACCTGTTTCCATGCTGTATGACTCTAATTCTACTATCTACACAAGAGTAGATTTTCTGCAATTAAAATGTTTTAAAGCAAGTCAAGATGAAACAGAAATTAGAGGAACAGCATCTCAAATTTCATCTGGGCAGGCTCCAACCTGGCAATGATTGAATTCTCAAGCTTCTAGTAACTTCCCTCCTCCCACCACCATTATATTCCTTTCTCCTCCTCATCGAACTGGCCCCCATCACCTCCAGTTCTTCCGCTCCTCATTCTCCCTGCATCCATTCATCATTCAAACATTCCTCCCATCAGTTCCCCTCCCCACCTCCTCTTTTTTCCATACTCCTCTAAGACTATCTTCAGCCCTTTACTTCCACCCATCACCTCCCAGCTTCTGACACCATTACCACTCCTCCTCCACCTACATTTCTATCACCCACCAGCTTTGCTCTGCCTTTATACTAGCTATCTCCCTTCTTTCTTATCTGTCCAATTGAAGGGTTTCAACCCAAATTAAACTATTTCTCTTCATAGATGCCGCCTGACCCACTGAGTTCTATCAGCATTTTGCAAGATGCTCCAAATTCCAGCATCTGCAGTCTCTTGTGCTTCCAAGGTAGACAGAACTTCAGAAGGAACCTCAAAATATTCTAACATTCATTCCTGGGGTCAAAAGCTTACATTAACATGCTAATCTGATTGGGATACCGCAGCTAAATTAAGATTTAGATTAACAAGATAGCTGGATCTTGTTATTGTGGAAAATGGGCTGGTATCTTGTTCAAACACGAGGAAATCTGCAGATGCTGGAAATTCAAGCAACACACACAAAATGCTGGTGGAACGCAGCAGGCCAGGCAGCATCTATAGGGAGAAGCACTGTTGACATTTCGGGCCGAGGCCCTTTGTCAGGACTAACTGAAAGGAAAGATACTAAGAGGATTGAAAGTAGGAGGGGGAGGGGGAAATGCAAAATGATAGAAGACCGGAGGGGGTGTTATGAAGCTAAGAGCAGGAAAGGAGATTGGCAAAAGTGATACAGAGCTGGAGAAGGGAAAGGATCATGGGAAGGGAGGCCTTGGGAGAAAGAAAGAGAGAGGGGTGGGGGAAGCATCAGAGGGAGATGGGAAACAGGCAAACAAGTAAATATGTCAGGGATGGGGTAAGAAGGGGAGGAGGGGCTTTAACAGAAGTTAAAGAAGTCAATGTTCATGACATCAGGTTGGAGGCTACCCAGCCGGTATATAAGGTGTTGTTCCTCCAACCTGAGTGTGGCTTCATCTTGACAGTAGAGGAGGCCATGGATAGACATATCAGAATGGGAATGGGACGTGGAATTAAAATGTGTGGAATCTTGTTCATTTTGAGAATGCAGTAAGCGCAAACTGTAAAGCACTTTCCTCCAAGTTTACTAGAGAGGTGGGTCCACATTTTAACAACACATGCTTTCTTCGTGTTAAATGTCTCATCTATAATTGTACGTTTCCATACATTAAATATGAAGAGCTGTAGATTACTCAATTTAAAATCCCAGTGTATACACTGTGATTTAATTTCAACTTTACATACAAAGGGGAAAGAACAAAGGGCGCGAATTTATAAAGAGGACCTTATTAAAGTCAGAAAGTAGCCAACAAGTCTAAGGCGTCAAAAATATTGACGGATACACCGCAGTGCAGGGGAGTCTGGCCGCTTTTCGACCCGGGGTATGTATCAACATCAATAGAAACAGGTAACTACTTGATACATGACATTCCCAGGAATACAGGTTACTTTTACTTGTCGCTGTGTACGATTGAAACAAATTGCAGAAAGAGAGGAAGTTTCTGACCTGCATGCTGTTGGAATATCACTATCGCACAACCCAGGGCAGCCCTTCCGGAGGTCACATTCGCTGATGCCCCGGAGAACGCGATTTCGCTCCAGCCGGCCCTCAGCAATACCCACACGAACGATAGTTATTTTTCTGGTGGTGCAGGGGATTTCTTTTAACGCTGCACGAATTTCCGGTGTCTGACGCTTCGTTACATGGGATGGCCCTGATAACATTTCCTAATGAGGGAATAACTGAATGAGTCGTCGATTTGCTATTACTTCCTCCCGGTCCAGCAGCTACAGTAAGTGACCGATATTCACGGGTTTCCAGCACTTCGTTATTTCAATCAGTTCGAAGTGGATATACTGTGTGCTCATCTGCAGTGTATATCAAACACATGGTCTAGCATTCGACCATGTATGCTAAAAATCTGAAATAAAGATGTTTTAAATAAATTATCATTTGTGATTTTTAATTGGACTTACCTTCCACATTCGGCTGATATCGACATGTGTATAGTTCAAATTCGCCCTTTCATTTGTATCCCGGGTGTAAGATATGTGACTTTTAGCAAACTTTATTCGTGCGCCATGTTTTATTCATCAGCTGTTTTACAATGCAGAAGGAGTACAGTTTGTTCTAGCTGTCACATCAGCCTGAGCATACGGGGTCCGAGAACACGACAGCCCGTATAGTCCATGCCAAAACTGTTCTGCTCAGTCCCGCCGCCCTCTATACCCCTCCCATCCATGTATTTATCCGAACTTCTCTTAAATGTGCAATTGAACCCGCACTTCCGCCGGCAGCTTAGTCCACATCTCACCACCCTGAGTGAAGCACGTTCCCTTCTGACTCCGCTTGAATATTTCACCCTTAATCTACAGACATCCCACCCTGCAAAAACTCATTTCAGGGAGGTAGCACCCTTCCCCGTCGACCTCCAAGGGTGTGTGTAATACTTTATTTAGTGATTTTGTCACTAAATCTGTAAACCAAGTTGGGTATATGCATAAAATGTGACATTAAAATATGTACTTATATTAGCATGGGGATGTTTTTTTAAATTTTATTACAACCTTAAGCAAGTCTGGCTTCATCACGTAGGACATCAATAGAGTAGCTCCTTAGCAGATAGCCAGCTAGTTTAAATAGTATTACCTATGCTAATGAATGAATGACACCTGTTAAACTCACCTCAATGTGTTTTTTTTTACAGTCATTTAACCCACCATGGGCAATAGAAAAGTCACTGTTGCAAATAGTGCAGCAAGCAACACTGTGATTATTTTTGACCCTATTGGGCAGGAGTACATTTTAGTGTGGTCTGGGATGAAGTAGGTTTTATATTTTTTTGGAACACTGCCATGGCGCTGCAGGACCCTAAACTAAACAGCTGGACAATGAAAGAACTGTAAAGCCCACCCACAGAGAAAACTGATTGGTCTCTCTTCATGCCAAGTAGACCTATCAGGATGCTCGCTCTCCCTCTCCCAAAAATCAATTTGTGGGATATTGTATATAATTTGCAGGTGTCAGGGGGTTGCTATCAATACGCAGGAGACCCAGAGCTTCTGGGAGAGGTGGGATGTCTGAATCTATGACTTCTGGTTGTTGTCTCACCCATCGTCAGTGGGATAAGCCAGCTTGCCTTTACCTCATCTAGAACACTCAATTTGTTTTACCTCCGTCAAATTCCTCATTCTCCTACACTCCAGGGAATAAAATCCTCATCTGTCCAACCTTAACCTGTAATGTATCCTGGCAACATCTTTGTAAACTTTCTCTGCACCCTTTCCTGTCAGGTGACCAGTGCCAAACACAATATTCCAACTTTGGCCTCACAACTTCAACATAACATCTCAACTCCTGTACTCATTGTTCTCAGCTACGAAGACCAATGTGGCTAAAGCTCTCTTTGGAACTCTATCCGTGACACAACGCTCCACGAAGTTAAGTCCCTATTCTTCACTATGTAAAGTGAACACCTTGTAGGGTAATGTAATGGGTGACATATCATTCGGGCCAGAAAGTGTTCTAAATAATTCTCAAATATCGTCGTTTAGTTCTTGTGTTCACTTAAGAGATGGAGTCTGATGTTATGACATCAGTGTTAGGTGACTGCTTTCATAATGGAAGTAAAGGGCTGCGGCTTTTGTTAAACACAAAATGACTCTCGTATGTTTTATTCACAAAAATCCTACAACCTCACACTTGGCTGCATTAAATTCCATTGTCATGTTTCCAACTATTTTTCCAGCTGGAGCAGATCCCTCTGCAAGCTTACTATTATGCCCCCCAATCTCGTTGTCATCCACAAATTTGCTGATCCAGTTTACCACATTGTTCAAAGATTTATTATCAAAAGTGTGTATGCAGTATACAACCATGAGATTTTTACCCCACAGACAGCCATAAAACAAAGAAAACCATGAAACCTGTTCAAAAAAAAACATCAAACACCCCCTCTGCAAAAAAAAACACAAATAGTGCAACTGGCAACCCAAAAAAAAGTGAAAAAACACAGAATATAAAGCACAAATATCGAAAGAGTACAGGCATAATTCAGATCGGCTCAGTGTTCATTATCTGCAGGCTGCCCTGATTCAAAAATTCACCCAAAATACAAAAAGGAGCAACCAGAAACACATCATAACATGATCGACAGAGTCCAGTCCACAAAGTGCATCCATTAAGCTCTGCACAAGAACTCTGGCACCATCCTCCGATAGCATCGAGACCATTCCATTGCAGGGAGCAGCAAGGGCGACACCTCCCTCTGGCAGCAGCAAGTGAGAGGCTGGTAGACGGCGTTGAACACCCTCTCGCTTTCTGCATTCGCCTCAATGATTTCAATCTTCCACGGAGCCTTAATGGGCAAGATTGGCGAGAAATGGAGCCGATCGTGGGTTTGCGACCCATCCCCAAGCTTCTTGGCCTGGAGGCCTCACACCTCGTTTGAAGCCCCCCCCCCCCCCCCGACCATCCCTCAGAGACGGCAAAGTGTCAGATCACTCAATCTGTCCTATAACTCACCACCAAAACGTAGATGACAGGCTCCGTGGTCAATCTGTTCCTCACTCCTCATTTCCACCCATATAGCCTCAATAGATGAATGCTCCAGTCAGTACTGTCTGAACACTGCCATGACATTCCCTCTCACCAGTAATGCCACAACTCCTTCCTTAATACCATCCCCTCTGTCATGTATAATATGACAATACTCTGGGACAGGGGCCAGTTTTGACTTTCCTGTGATCAAGACTCACTAATGGCTAGGGTATCTTACTTCCATATGCTGATAAATTCTATAAATCATCTAACTTACCTACAACACTCCTCGCATTGAAGTAGATGCAACTGAGGATTTTAGTCCCACCATGATCAATCATTTGGTTCCTGTCTTTGTAAATAGGCTTAATATTTACCTTCCCCACAACCAGTCCAGCATCTGCCCTGGATTTCTGGGTCCCATCCCCCCTGCAACTCTAAAATCCCCTGTGCAGCGTTAGCAAACCTTCCCACAAGGAAATTGCCCCCCCCCCCCCACCAGTTCTGGTGCCAACATCCTATTTGTACAGATCCCATCTACCCAGGAAGAGAGCTCAATGATCCAAAAATCTGAAGCTCTCCCTCCTGCACCATCTCCTTAGCCACATGAATGATCTTTGTAGCTCTGGGCTCACTAACTCGTGGCATAGGTGGCAGACCTGAGATCACTACTCTGGAGGTCCCGACCTTTAACTTAGCATCTTACTCCCTGACCTCACTTTTCAGGACCTTGTCACCCTTTCTGCTTATGTCATTGGTACCAATTTGGACCACGACTTCTGGCAGCCCAGTAAGGCTATGAGCTCAGTCTGAGATGTCTCTGATTTCAGCACATTCGTGTTCCTGCGTATGCCCTCCTGGCTCTCTCAACACTTCCCTCCCCTCCCCCTTCTACTACCAGCTGCCTCTATTTGTTTCATCTGCTTCCACCTATCAACCACCTGTCCCTTTTTGCCATCTCCACCTCGCCCCCTTTCCCAGCTGCCTCCATCTGCCTTCACTCCTCCTGAAACACTCTCCTGCCACAGACACTGCCCAACCCACTGAGTTCCTCTCCAGATTGTTTCACTCCTCCTGAAACACTCTCCTGCCACAGACACTGCCCAACCCACTGAGTTCCTCTCCAGATTGTTTCACTCCTCCTGAAACACTCTCCTGCCACAGACACTGCCCAACCCACTGAGTTCCTCTCCAGATTGTTTCACTCCTCCTGAAGCACTCTCCTGCCACAGACACTGCCCAACCCACTGAGTTCCTCTCCAGTTTGTTTCTTCTTCCAGTTGACAGCATCTGCAATCTTTATCAGAAATCAAGGTAATTAGCCATGGCTTCTACTGAACACAAAAAACCTATAGAAAGCTAACAGGCTGGAGATATAAACATTTCTCTGTTAATGAATCAAAGTATGTCTTAACTAGCACTAACCAGTTTAAAGAGGAGCTAGATGCACACAAAACGTGACCAGCACTAGGGCAGCACGGTAACGTTGTTGTTGGCTGATAGCATGTCAATGGGAGTCACAGCACTGGACAACCAAACATAGATTTTTCATACCTAACAATTCCTATATCTCTGATCCAGTACAATGTACAATTGTATTTAGGCAGTCCTACAACCCCCCCCCCCCCCCCCCGTCTATAACTATATTACATTTAAAATTAAATTGATTTTTGATTAATTAATGTTGGATTTAAAGAAAAGGAGTATGAGAGAGAATTATCTAGAGATTTTGGCTCAGGAAGTAACTAGACCTTTTATGTTAAGGAATGGAAGGAATGATTTAGAAATGGTGAGTGGTTGGGGTTAGTACAATATGTAGCTCAGGCTGTGCTGAGGGATACACTGAAACTTGAAGCAATTGCTGCGAAGGATTCATGGGCAAAGGCCATGGCTTAGAGCTCCCCCAATATCCTACAACGAGGGGCTGGAACTTGTACAAAACATTCTTGGGTTAGCCATTTATGAAAGATAAGCGAAAGAAAAATTGATATCAATGTTAACGAATGTAAATAGCAAATAGATCTCTTAGTAAATAGATTTAAATATTTTATACTGTGATTGGTGATGTGTGAATATACTGCGTTATGTAGTGCAGATTTGAAGAGTAAAGTTTACACTTGAAAATAAAATAATTATCCTACAATCACATCTCTTCCAGGTAACCTTTGGTCCTTTTGTTGTTTAATTTCTCCTCCCCTTCAATTTACTGTGCATCTTAAAACTTGCTTTATCTCCCAACTATTTCTATGTTTGATGAAGTATCACTGACTTGAACTGTAAACTCCAGAGATGCTATATGTGATGTGAGTGTTTTATTTCAGATTCCCAGCATTCTGATTTTGTGTGAGAGGGGAAAGATGAAGCTTTGGAGGGATGGAGGGATGGAGAGAGAGAAAGAGATTGAAGAGCTACAGGATAGCCCTGAAAACAGACCCCCAAAGGCTATGGGTAAAAATGTGCAAAGCAATCATAACCAAGATTCAAAGCTAGACTGTGAAAGGAAGCACAAAGAACTTGTACGCTGTCAAAGGTATCCTCAACTGTTGTATCCTACCTGTCATAGAGCATGGAAACAGGGTTCTTAGTCCATCTGGTCCATAGCAGTCAACATTCCCATCAAAAACACAAAATACTCTGCGGATGCTGCGGTCAAAGCAACACGCACAACACGCTGGAGGAACTCAGCAGGTCAGGCTGCATCCGTGGAAACGAACAGTCAATGTTTTGGGCCGAGACCCTTCATCAGGACTAAAGAGGGAAGGGGCAGGGGCCCTATAAAGAAGATGGGGGGAGGGTGGTAGGTGCCAGGTGAAAAACCAGTAAGAGGAAAGATCAAGGGGTGGGGGAGGGGATAGGCAGGAAAGGTGAAGAAGGAATGTAAGGGGAAAGCACTATGGGTGTAGAGGAGGTGGAACCATGAGGGAGGTGATAGGCAGCTGGAGGAGGAGGCAGAGTGAAACTGGGATGAGGGAAGGGAGGGGGAGGGAATTACTGGAAGTTGGAGAATTCATTGCTCATGCCAAGGGGCTGGAGACTACCCAGATGGTATACAAGGATGGTATAGTCTGTTGGGGTAATCTATTGCATCCGGTGCTCCCGGTGCGGCGTCCCCTACATCGGTGAGACCCGACGCAGATTGGGGGACTGCTTCGTTGAGCACCTCCGCTCCGTCCGTCACAAAAGACAGGATCTCCCGGTTGCCACCCACTTCAACTCTGCTTCACATTCCCATTCGGATATGATGGGGCCAAACTCGGGTTGGAGGAGCAACATCTCATCTACTGAAGCATGATAGGGAAACGATGAGGTGCAGCTTCTCTTGACTTTGGAAAATTCAATGTTCATTCAGAGTGCCAGATAGTTCAGGTGGTTCAATTTAATATCAAAGAATGTAAACAGTACACAGCCTGAAATTCTTACTCTTCACAGAGACCCACGAAACAAGAACGCCAAAGAATGAATGATAGTAGCATCAGAACCCCAAAGCCCCCTCCCCTCCCATGTACAAGCAGCACATCGACCCTCACCCCCCCCCTTGCATCAGAAGCACTGATCCCCCAATAGCTAAAGCCCTGAAAGAGACAGTGAACTAGATGTTTTTCTAGTTTATGTTGGCCCTCATATTGACAGTGGAAGAGGCCACAGGTCAGAATGGGAGTGGGGTAGAAAAATAAAGTTACCGGAAACTAAAGACCACCCATGAAGATGCTACTGGCTAGTCTATCTGCTAATATGCAGACAGAGGGATCCAAAAGAGCAAAATGAAGTGTCAAAGACGGACAGTGAATGTGAAAGCAGGACGAACTGGTCACAAAACTGTTAAAATTGTCAGTGTATGTTGCAGTACAGCCATCAACACATTGAAGGAAGAGGTGGGAGAGCGAGTGGTCCCCAATAAGCCTGCACCAAGGAGTGTTCCACATACCCAGCAGTAAAGGTAGATGCAGATCTGGCACACGTGAGTTTCCATGGCAAGTCTAGAGAGCTAGAATGGCAGGAGCAGTCCTTGAGCAGAAGGACAAGTTCCACCAATTGAATGTGTTGGTGGAGGAAAACTGGTTAGGCCATCATTTGAGGAGGAAACAAAGGGCCCTCAGACCTCACTGATGCACTGATGTTGTAAAGAGAATAAATATTCATGATGACCGTAAGATATAGGAGCAGAATTAGGCCATTTGGCCCATCGAGTTTTCTCCCCCGTGGCATCATGGCTGATCCATTTTTCCTCTCAGCCCCAATCTCCTGCCTTTTCTGCATGTCCCATCGTGCCCTGACCAATCGATGATCTATCAACCTCTGCCTTAAGTAACACCTGTGCAGTGCTTGTCTTATCTCGTGTAACTGGTTGCCACACTCATTATGAATCGTTATCATTAGAACGGAAAAGATGAAATATGAAAGCAAGTTAGCAAGTAATATCAAAGTCAATAGTAAAAGCTTTTTCAAGTATGTTAAAAATAAGAGCGATGAGAGCGAATGACTGCTAGAAAATGAGGCAGGAGAAATAATAACAGGGGAGAAGGAGATGGCAGATGAACTAAATGAGAATTTTGCATGAGTCTTCATAGCAGTGTGCCAGATGTTGTAGTGTGTGAAGGAAGAGAAGTGGGTGCAGTTAGCATTACAAGGGAAAGGGTGCTCAAAAAGCTGAACAACCTAAAAGTACACAAGTCACCCGGACCAGAGGAACTGCAGCCTAGTGTTCTGAAGGAGGTAGAGTTAGAGATAGTGTACACATTAGCAATGATCTCTGGCATGGTGCCAGAGGACTGGAAAATTGCAAATATCACTCCACTCTTTGACAAGGTGCCACACATGAGGCTGCTTACTAAGTTAAGAGCCCATGGTATTGCAGGAAAGTTATTAACCTGGTTAGAGCATTGGCTGATTGGAAGAAGACAACAAATGGGAATAAAAGGATTCTTGTCTGGTTGGCTGACAGTGACTAGTGGTGTTCCGCAGGGGTTGGTGTTGGGATCACTTCTTTTTGTGCTGTATATAAATGGTTTATGATGAAATAGTTGGTTTTGTTGCCAAGTTTGCAGATGATATGGAGATTGGTGGAGGGGCAGGTAGTGTTGAGGAAACAGGTAGGATGCAGAAGGACTTAGACAGGTTAGGAGAATGAGCAAAAAAGTGGCAATGAATTATAATATTGGAAAATGCATGGTCATGCACTTTGGTTGTAGAAATAAATGTGCGGACTATTTTCTAAATGAGGAGAAAATCCAAAAATCTGAGATGCAAAGGGACTTGGGAGTTGGGATGGACAAGGACCCCAATTTCTCGCTGATATTCCACACTGCCAAGAGTCTTATCATTAATATTATATTATGTACTCAAATTTGACGTACCGAAATGAACCGCTTTATACATATCTGGGTTGAACTCCATCAGCCACTTCTTAGCCCAGCTCTGCATCCTATCGATGTCCCGCTGTAATTTCTGACAGCCCTCCTGACTAGCCACACCACTGCCAATTGTTGTGTCATAAGTAACACAACACCCTAAATGTTAACTTGCAGGTTGAGTCGGTGGTGAGGAAGGTAAATGCAATGGTAGCATTCATTTCAAGAGGTCTAGAATACAGGAGCAGGGATGTGATGCTTATTCTTTACAGTTTTGGGCTCCTCATCTTAAAAGAGATATGCTGGCATCGGAGAGGGTCCAGAGGAAGTTCACAAGGATGATTCCAGGAATGAAAGGGTTATCATATGAGAAACGTTTAATGGCTCTGGGTTTGTATTCACTGGAATTTAGAAGGATGGGGGGGATCTCTTTGAAACCTTTCGAATGTTGAAAGGCCTAGACAGAGTAAATGTGGAAAGGATGTTTCCCATGGTAGGAGAGTCTAGGACAAGAGGGCACAGCCTCAGGATAGAGGGGAGCCCATTCAAAACAAAGATGCAAAGAAATTTCTTTAGCCAGAGAGCGAAATTGTGGAATTTGTTGCCACGTGCAGCTGTGGAGGTCAGGTCATTGGGTGTATTTAAGGCAGAGATTGATAGGTTCTTGATTGGACATTGCATCAAAGGTTACAGGAGAAGGCCAGGAAATGGGGTTGAGGAGGAGAAAAAGATCAGTCATGATTGAATGGCAGAGCAAACTCGATGGGCCAAATGGCCTAATTCTGCTCCTGTGTCTTACGGTCTTATGATATTGCCTCGCTATAGCTGCTGCTTGTTATAGCCGTAGTTTCAATAAACCTTTTATCAACATCGGCTCTTCTCCAGGGATTTCACTCTGAGGTTTTCAAGTAAGTCGGGTAGAGATGCTCATTACTAATTCCACTTTTAACAGTTTATATCTTTAGTTTCTAATAGTTTACTGTGTTTCTCTCGCTTGTCCACACCTGCATCAGCCATGCCCCGTTCTTGCTTAGCTTTTTTTTCCCAAGTTCTCCTTTTTTTAGATTCAGTAAACCTCGTTTTCATCCCTCCACAGGTGGAGCTTTATAACTTTGACTTTAATTAACCTGGGTTACATTTAAATATACATAAAGACTTGGTTTCCACAGCTGCCTGTGGCAACGAATTCTGCATATTCACCACTCTCTGGCTAAAGAAATTCCTCCTCATCTCTGTTCCTAAAGGACGTTCCTCTATTGTGAGGCTGTGTCCTCCGGTCCTAGACTCTCCTGCCATAAGAAACATCCGCTCCACTCCTACTCTATCAAGGTCTTTCAACATTCGATAGGTTTCAATTAGGTCACCCCTCATTCTTATGAATTCTAGTGAATATAGGCCCAGGGCCATCAAACGCTCTTCATATTGCAAGCTGTTCAATCCTGAAATCATTTTGGTGAACCTGCTTTGAATCCTCTGTAGTGTCAGTGAATCTTTTATAAAATAAGGGGCCCAAGACTGCTCGTAGTACTCCAAGTGAGGCTTTGCCAGTGCCTCAAGGTTACATCCAGAATCTGCAGATGCTGGAAATAAATAAACCCTCGGTTTCGGCCCAAAATGTCGTCACTACCTCCTTCCATAGATGCTGTCTGGCCTGCTGAGTTCTGCCAGCATTTTGTGTTTTTACTCAGGATTACCTCCTTGCTTTTATATTCTAGTCCTTTTGAAATGAACGCTAACATCACATTTGTCTTCCTCACCACGGGCTCAACCTGCAAGTTAACCTTCAGGGGATCCTGTACAAGGACTCCCAAGTACCTCTGTGCCTCCTATTTTTGAATTTTCTTGTCATTTTGGAAATAGTCTATCCCTTTATTTCTTCTACCAAAGTGCATGAGAATATACTACAGACACTGTATTTTATCTGCCACTTCTTTGCCCATTCTCCTAATCTGTCAAAGTCCTTCTATTGCCTCTCTACTGGCTCAAAACTACCTGCCCCTCCACTTACCTTTGTATCATCCGCGAACTTTGCAACAAAGCAATCAATTGCATCAGCCAAATCATTGACACAAAAAGAATTGGTCCCAACACAGACCCCTGTAGAACACCACTAGTTACCGACAGCCAGTCAGAAAAGGCTCCCTTTATTCCCACTGTTTGCTTCCTGCCAATCAGCCAATGCTTTATCTATGCTCAAATAATACCATGGGCTCTTACCTCTTTAGCAACCTCATGTGTGGCACCTTGTCAAAGGCCTTTGAATATTCAAGTGCACAATATCAACCGACTCTCTTTTGTCTATCTTGCTTTTTCTTCAAAGAATTCCAATAGATCTGTCAGGCAAGATTTTCCCTTGGGAAAACCATACCGATTACAGCCTATTTTATCACGTGCCTCAAAGTACCCCAAAGCCACATCTTTAACAATCGACTCCAACATCTTCCTATCCACTGAGTTTAGACTAACTGGTCTATAATTTCCTTTCCTCTACTTCTCTCCTTTCTTGACGAGTGGAGTAACATTTGCAATTTTCCAGACTTCTGGAACCATTCTAGAATCTAGTGATTCTTGAAAGATCATTAATAGTGCCTCTACAATCTCTTCATCCACCTCTTCCAGAACCATGGGGCATACGCCCTGTGGTCCAGGTGACTTATCTATCTTCAGGCTTTTCAGTTTCCCAAGAACCTTCTCCCCAGTAATGGCAACTGCACACACTACTAACCCTTGACACTCTGGAGCTTCCACCATTTGCTAGTGTCTTCAACAGTGAAGACTGATGCAAAATCCTTACTCAGTTCATCCACCATTTCCTTGTCCCCCATTACTTCCTCTCCAACATCACATTCCTGTTGTCCAATATCCATTCTCGCCTCTCTTTTACACTTTAATTTATGTGAAGAAACATTTGGTATCTTATTTAATGTCATTGGTGAGCTTACTTTGTATTCCACCTTTTCCTTCTTAATGGCTTTTTAGTTGCCTTCTGTTGGTTTTTAAAAGCTTCCCAATCCTCTAATTTCCAAATAATTTTTGCTCTATTATATGCCCTCACTGTGGCTTTTATGTTGGCATTAACTTTTCTCGTTAGCAACAGTTGTGTGATCTTGCCTTTAGAATACTTCTCCCTCTTTGGGATGTAAGACCCAATCCAGAATAGCTGATCCCCTAGCTGGCTCAACCATGAACTGTTCTAAAAAAGCCTTCTTGTAGGTATTTTAGAAATTCCCCTTCTTCAGATCCAACACCAACCAGATTTCCCCAATTTACCTACATGTGGAAATCCCCCATGACTATTCTAGCATTGCCCTTTTGGCATGCATTTTCTAAAACCACAGCAATTAGTAGATCACATCCTTACTACTGTTTGGGGGTCTGTATACAACTCCCATCAGGGTCTTTTTACACTTGCAGTTCCTTAGCTCTACCCCCAATCTAACAACTTCTGACCCTGTCACCTCTTTCTAATGATTTGATTTCATTTTTTACCAACAGAGCAATGCCACTCCCTCTGCCTGTCTTTATGATAAAATGTGTATCCTTGAACGTAAAGCTCCCAGCTATATTCTTTCAGCCATGATTCAGTGATGCCTACAACATCATACATGCCAATCTGTAACCGTGATACAAATTCATCTGCCATATTCTATATACTGTGCACATTCAAATATAACACCATCAGTCTTGTATTCACCCTTTTCGCTTCTGTCCACCCTTTACTTTGCAACACATCCTGTTGACTACAATTTTCCCCTATGATCAGACTCTCCCCGCTCAGTGTCTCACTATGCATTGCCTCTGTTTCTAAACCAACTACCTCATCCTCAGCACTATCACTCCAGTTCCCATCCCCTGCCAAATGAGTTTAAACCCTCCTGAACAAATTATGTTCCATGGTTAGCCTTGGAAGCAATAAGGAGAACTTGCTTCATTTCGAAAGGGCTTTAGTAATACCACAGGTGGACAACTGAATTACGTTTAGGTCAACTTATCCCAAAAATAAACATTGTATATGCCTTAGAGGGGATGCACAAAGGTTCGCCAGATTGATTACTAGGCTGAAATAGGGAAATATTAAAAATAGGCATTAATATAGCAATGGCAAGTGATCAATAGTAGTGTGTAGAATCGTTAGAGAAAAGAGTGAGTGCTGGAAATGATGTGTTCTCCGTCTGGTGAGTCTAGAACCATGGTTAATATTCCTAGTTTTGATTACAGTGAGGAAGCTGTTCCTCATTCAACAAATGTTCAATCGATAAGCATATTCGGGGATAAAAATCAAGAGATGTTTAGCTACTGAGGTAATTGAGGGATTTGAGAAAAGCACAGGGCAATGGAATTGATATTAAAACTCAGCTATAGTATTATTAAATGGAAGAGCCAGTACAAAGGGATCACATCGTCTACTCCTGTTACTGTTTCTTCAGTCCTTATCTAGTACTAGAGAACATGATGTGGAATTGTCCTGAAAATTAATGTTTAAGAGAGATTGCATTAAAAGCCATAGGACAGAATGTATCTACCTGCTAAATACAACAGTGAATGCTTTTATACAAGACCATCAAACAAAGGAGCAGAATTAGGCCATTCAGCCAATCTAATCTGCTCCATCATTCTATCATGGCTGAGTTATTTTCCCTCTCCCATTGACCTTTGGCATCCTTGCTAATCAAGAACCTGTCAACCTCCTCCTTAAATAGACCCCATGACTTGGCCTCCATGGCCGTCTCGGGCAATGAAGTTTACCTATGCATCTCAAGAGAAATAAAGAAACCTCTAGAATTATCAGCTGGGATAGCCATTTTTGGGCTGGGGAAACAGAAGACTGTGCAGTGAAAATCATGTCAGCACTTCTGTGCATTTAGCACATAAACACATAGAGGCTTGAGCAGTCACATGGCACACAACATTCACTTGGTACCATTATGAGGCTTGTGTGAGCATTAAAGCAGATCACAGACAAGAGTTGAAGTCTACTTTCAGACACGTGATCCTTACCCATACAACTGATACCATGGGGGGGGGGGGGTGCTTGTAAGGGGCTGCATGGTAGTGAAGAGGTTAGCTTTACAGCACCAGTGACCTGGGTTCAATTCCTGCTGCTGTCTGTAAGGAGTTTGTACGTACATTCTCCCTGTGACCAAGTGGATTTCACTTTCCTCCCACATTCTGAATATGTATGGGTTAATAGGTGTAATTGGGCCAGAAGGGCTTGATACTCAGCTGTGTCTCTAAATAAATAAATAAGGTGTTTATTCACTAGTTGCCTGTTAACTTTCCATTGTTACAGATTGTTCCATCAACCCACTGTTGGCTGTGATCTTAGACCCCTATCATCAGTCCAAACTAACAATCAGCTGACATTATGGCAAACTTTCAATCATTTATCCTGTCCAATCACCTTTACTCATTTGCCTAACTTGAATTTCAGTGTCTCTGCCTGACACCCATCCCCTGTTCTATAATCTTCTGCCTTCACCTCCAACACACTCCCACCCACTCACTTTCTCCACTATCTACAACGATGGGAGATCGATCAGAGGCCTTTTCTACCGTGGATGAAGTCTTGGGGGTTTTCCCTAATATAACACCAGGCCTCCAGTTCAGCAGGCCTGTCCATCAATTAGTCCTGTGGGTCAATTATGGCCTTAAGTCCATAGTTTAGGTACTCCAGTCTACGATAAAACTGCATCACAGTGTACTAGGTAGCATTGGCATAGTTAGCACTATTACAACGGTACCACCAGCGTAAGTGTGCTGGCACTGTAGGAAGGGGGTAACTGGAGATGATTCTGAAGTGTAGACATCCTTCAGGTGAGACTCAGGCAATATGAAAGGCAGTGATTTATAGACCTGCCAAGTGAGTGCAAGTGAGCAACATGAAAAAAAATCAAGATATCAGAAAATCCAAATATTTGTCTGAAGCGATTTTTGTAGACAATAATAAATGCTATGTGAAATATTTATTATTCACAGTAGAAAGCACATCACTGAAGTTCCGACACACATTACAACACTGATTTAAAACAACATATTTGAAGTTATAGTTTATTATTTGTAGTTGATCATTATCGGGGACTTGGCAGGATGGAGGTTGATTGCAGCTTGTAACTACTCACTTCCTGGAAAAAAAATCTGCAGAAGAAACTTATATGTAGACTATTTTTGTATCATATCTCAATAGTTCAGGCAAATCTGTTATTTTTGAACATCCTTACATCATCTTACAAAAAAGATCTAAGCATCGAACCATTTTCAGCAGACTTTCATGGATCTTGAAATGATTTTCAAGCTGATCTATACTGATATGAAAATATATCCCAAGGTTTGGTAGAAATTGGAAATCAGTTTCAAGTATAGCATTTTAATTGATTTGTACCAAGCTTGAAAATACTTCCAAGTTCTCTGCATCTCAGAACTTCCTTCCATGTAGTCTTATATAATTTATTACATTTTAATTTATTACATTTTGGGTTATTCTACCAGGAAAATTAAAAGCTGTGTTATACATACATTTTGGGTGTTTTGTTTATTGTGAGTATACAGCAAGATTTCTTCCATTATGAGGCTGGAATCAACAATAAAAGTATGAACATAGCATGTAACAATACAAAAGAAGCACAGGTAATTAAAATTGACTTTTAGGACATTAATCATGTTATCCTTGAACTACATTGGACAGAGCGATACGACTAACTAAATACACTCCAAATGCAAGGAATGGTCTTCCCAGAGCAAACCTGCAAAATTATGTCGTGTTTTCTTTTTACAAAAATACAGATAATATCATCTAGAAAAATTATGCAGCTACCTTTTTGCTGAATTCTGTTTGAGCAACTTGTTGTTCCTGAAAAGCAAGATATTTTTTTATCAATAAAAGTCATGAATTGTTTTGGATATTGGCAACCTATCATAGTAAATTTATTTGTACTTTTCCCTTTTCTGTAGAATACAAAAAGGGCATTGGGAAATTCAGATTTCACGTCTTTAATCAGAGTACCTGAAATGAATAGGGCATTGAAAACAATACACCAGGGCACTGAAGAAACTTAGTGGATCAGACGACATCCATGGAGTGAAACGGGCTGTTGATGCTTCAGGTCAAGATCCTTCATTCACACAGGCCCAGATGAAGGGTCTCGGCCCAAAGCCTCATCTGTCTACTTTCCTCTTTAGTTGCTGTCTGACCTACTGAGTTCCTCCAACACCTTTGTGTGTTGCTCCAGATCTCTAGCATCTGCGGTCTTGCGTCTCCAAGGCTATGAAAAATTAGTTATCGCAGTATTGGGTTTAAGGTATGAAATTAAGAAAATAAAAGAAGAAATGCATTGTTGTATACAAATAAAAATGAGGCTGGAATGCAGTGTGTGTATTTTGAGGTAATGAAGCGTATGAGAAAATACAAATGCAATGAATGTTCTCAAAACCTTTATTGTATTTATGTTTCCATTTTTTGTGATTTTATTGATACATTTATAAATAAAGTATGTGGATAGAGAATTGATTAGCATTGATTACCTCCTGTCATGATTAATGTGAGAAGACCATATTGTCCTAACCCAGAAATTTTGAATGAGGTATCATCCTGTGGATCTTTTGAAAGGTAGGCCTCATTTTTACTTTTAGATTTCCCTCTTTCTGTCTTTCAAAACTGGCCAGAATAATGCCCAACATAAATTAACTTCTAGGTTGAATTTGCTATGTTAATGCTGAACAGAAATGAAAGAGGTTGGGCTGGACATAGGGTTTCTTAGCTTGCACCTCTCAACGCATAGAAAAGTAATATCCTTAAACTACTGCACATACCACACCACAACTTTAGTCATATCTCAGCTTTAGGCCCTCTTGGCCTCCGGAAAATCAAAGTTAAAATAACATTCCATGATGATGTTATCTTGCTGCATTTTTAAATTAAATTAGGCTCTGCTTCTTTGTGGCATAAGTTTAATCTTATGTCAGAAATACTGTAGATGAGATATTGCAAGCAAAACTGGTTCATGGTCTTGGATCCATTTTAGACCATAAGACACACTGTAGGAGCATAATGAGGCCATTCAGCCCCTTTCATCTGCTCCACTATTCCATCATGGCTGATCTATTATCCCTCTTAACCCTATTCCCTTGCCTTCTTCCTGTAACCGTTGACATCATTTCTAATCAAGAGTCTATCAAACCCCGCTTAAAGTATTGGCCTCAACTGCTGTCTGGCAATGAATTCCACAGATTCACCATCATCTGGCTATAGAAGTTCCTCCTCATCTCTGTTCTGAATCTCTGATCCAAGACTCACCCTCTATAGGAAATATCTTCTCTGTCTAGTCCTTTAATATTTGATAAGTTTCAGTGAGCCCCCCCACCCCCACCACCATTCATCTAAACTCCAGCAATTACAGGCACAGGGCCATCAAACACTCTTTATACACTAGCCCTTTCATTCCCAACATCATTCTCATGAACGTCCTCTGGATACTCTCCAATGCTAACACATCATTCTTTAGTTTATGGGCCCAGAACTGCTTACAATACTCCAAGAGTGGACTGAACAATTCCTTATAAAGCCTGAGTATTACTTCCTTGCTTTTACATTCTAGTCCTCTTGAAATAAATGCTGACATTCCATTTGCCTACCTTACCACCGACTCAACCTGCAACTTAACTTTTAAGGGATCCTGCAGGAGGACTCCCACATGCCTTTGCACGTCTGATTTCAGAATTTTCTCCCCATTTGAAAAACAGTCTACACCTTTAATCCTTTTATCAAAATTCATGACCATACACTTCCCTACATTATATTCCTTCTGCCACTTCTTTGCCTATTCTACTAATTTGTCTAAGTATCCTGCAGACTCCCTGCTTTCACCACACTGCTTGTCCCTCCACTCATCTACAAACGTGGCCACTCATCTGTCATCCAAATCATTGACATCTAATGAGAAAAGAAGCAGTCCCAACACCGAACCTTGCAGAATACCACTAAAGACCAGCAGCCAACCAGGGAAGGCCCTCTTTATTACCACTATATTCCTTCTGCCAGTCTGTCCATGCTTGTATTTTCCTGTAATACCATGGGCTCTTATCTTGTTTAGCAGCCTCGTGTGTGGCACCTTGTCAAAGGCCTTCTGAAAATCCAAGTAAACAACATCCACTGACTCTCCTTTGTCCATCCTGCCTGTTATTTCCTCAAAGAATTGCAACAGATCTGTCAGGTAAAACTTCCCCTTAAGGAAACCATGCTTTGGCTTATTTTATCATGTGCCTCCAAGTACTCCAAAACCTTATCCTTAATAATGAACTGCAATGTCTTCTCAACCACTGAAGTCAGGCTAACTGGCCTACAATTTCCTTTCTTTTGCCTCCATCTCTTCTTAAAGAGTGGAGTGTCATTTGCAATTTTCCGGTCCTCTGGACCCATTCCAAAATCTAACAAGTTTTGAAAGGTCATTGCTAATGCCTTTTGAGCTACTCCTTTCAGAACTCTGTGTTGTACTCCATCTAATCCACATAACTTATCTACCTTCAAGCCTTTCAGCTTTTCAAGCACATTTTCCTTACTAATACCAACTAGACACATTTCTGCCCCCCGATACTCTCAAATTTCTGACATTCTAATGGTGTCTTCCACAGTGAGATTGTCACAAAATACTTAAGTTCATCCACCATCTCTTTGTCCCCCATTACCACTTCTCCAGTGTTATTTTCCAGCTGTCTGATTTCCACCCTCACCTCTCTTTCACTTTTTATACTGTATATCTGAAAAACTTTTGGTGTTCTTTTTTATTTTATTGGCTATGCAGGAAGTTTGAAGTTAATAACTCATCAGGGGTGTTTAATAAGTTCGTGGCCTCAGGTAGAAGGAGATGAGTTATTAACTTCAAACTTTCCGCATAATCACGCCATGAGTTGTCCTGGATGTGTGTGTAACGAGAGCTGTATAACCCATCTTCTTCTTCCTTAGGCCACAAACTTATCAGTCACCCATCTGTGGACACTTCCTGGAGGTCCAAGATCCGTAGGCTCTACAACTGCTGGAATAAGTGTGTAAATGTAGGAGGGGACTGTTGAAAAATAAATGTGCTAGGTTTTCTGAAATTGACTCCTTAGGCCACAAACTTATCAATCACCCCATATAATTTTTAAGACCAAAAATGATGAAACTAAGGGACAAAGGGAAATTTTTGAAGGAATAGGATGAGTGCAACAATTCAAAATAATGAAGTGAGGTTGATTTAGTGAATAGAATAGAAGCAACATTGCAGAAAGATTCAATTTATAGAAATAAAACACTGATTCAAGCCCTCCAGCCCACACAAACCGATGACCATCAATAACCTGTTTACATTTATCCTACAAAAATCCTCTCTTATTTCCCCCGCACTCTGAAGGTGGGCATTTTGAAGGAATTTCAGAAGCCTCATTAAAACCACAAGAGAAAATAATCTGATAACTCTAACATGCCCAAGTTTCCCTTTGGAGACGTATCAACCAACCCAAAAAGAATAGTGAAAATGAAGACCAGAGGACACAGCCTTAGAACAGAGGGACATCTTTTTAGAATGGAGGTGAGAAGGAATTTCTTTAGCCAAAGGGTGGTGAATCTGTAGAATTCTTTGCCACAGGCAACTGGCAGAGGTTGGGGCAGAGGTTTATTTAAGGCAGAAGTTGACAGATTCTTGATTGGTCAGGGCATTAAAGGATATGGACAGAAGGCAGGAGATTGGGGCTTAGAGGAAAACTGGATCAGCTATGATGAAATGGCAGAGCAGACTCAATGTGCCAAATGGCCATTTCTGCTCCTATATCTTATGGTCTTATGGACCAACAGATTCCATGCAAGGCACCAGAAAAATATATGATTAAGACTTTAAATGGAAACCTAACTTCTTGGATCAGTTGGATCTTTAGGGAGCCTTGTAATGCATCTCTCTGAATTCCCAACCAACATTTAACACCGCAAACAATAGTTTTGCACATTATCTGCTGCTTCTTGTAAAATGGCTCCTTCATCTTCTCCAATGGCATTCATACATCAAAACAGCTTGCCTTTATTTGTAATCAAAATAAAAGCGAGAATTATGAAGACAAATCACAGACAAATTGTTGATATGAAAAGTAAGGGTATGGAAAGGTAAGACAAAAGATTAGTAAGACAGCTAGCTTAGGGAAAGTTTAAAGTGCGAATGATATGTCGATAGATGCAGGGAGAGAAAGAGAGATGTAGATATAGACAATAGACAGTAGGTGCAGGAGTGGGCCATTCGGCCCTTCTAGCCAGCACCGCCATTCACTGTGATCATGGCTGATCATAAGCAATCAGTACCCTGTTCCTGCCTTCTCCCCATATCCCTTGACCCCGAGATCTATAAGAGCTCTATCTAACTCTCTCTTGAATGCATCCAGAGACTTGGCCTCCACCGCCTTCTGGGGCAGAGCATTCCACATATCCCCTACTCTCTGGGTGAAAAAGTTTTTCCGCATCTCTGTTCTAAATGGCCTACTCATTATTCTTAAACTGTGGCCTCTAGATCTGAACTCACCCATCAGCGGGAATATGCTTCCTGCCTCCAGTGTGTCCAATCCCTTAATAATCTTATATGTTTCAATCAGATCCCCTCGCATCCTTCTAAATTCCAGTGTATACAAGCCCAGTCGCTCCAATCTTTCAACATACAGAGAGAAAAAAGAGAAGCTAGTGCTTTGCTATGTATCTAACGCCACAACTATGAAACTGTGAGCTAAAAAAATCCGATCTAGATGAGGCCAGAATTAGAGAAACACTTCTTCAAAAAATGTGAAAGTGGATGAGTAGGAAAAAGTCTTATAGTGAGAAAGAATATTCATTATGTGGTTAGAGGGTGTAAGATTCTCAGTGGAAGTGTGAGGGGAAGTTTTAGAAAGAGAGTCTTCGAGAGAGGGGCAAGTCTTCGAGAGAGTGAGAGATGATGTTTGACTGTGAAACTGCAATGCAAAGAAAATTATTAAAGAAGAAATAGCCAAAATTAGCAAAATGGAGAGTTGACAAAACATTATAGAATTACTCAGACCATAGTGTAAAAAGTCAATGGTTTGTAACATAACAAGCAGTTTAAATTAGAGGCATTGTTCAGGGGAGCAAGTGTTCAACAACCAGAACAGAGGAGATGCACGATTGGGATTTAATTTAACTGCATGAAATACGTACGTGAGTGTATGAAAAAGGTGGTTGAAATATGACGATTTTTTATATTTAGCAAGATGAGTGGCAAAACAGCCGCTAAGACTGCATTACATAGGCAGTACAGAAAGAAAACCAAACTGAGATCTAGTCATGTATGTATTACATATACTAACAACGTAGAAAACACGAGTGAAGACCTAACAGTAACGTGTTTCTTCATTCTAAGTTCATGACATGGTTAAAGAATTGATTGCTTGAAATTATGTCATAGTATTTTTTAGTTTCAAGATAATGAACTGTAACATTTGTTATAGAAATGAAACTGTTCAATACCTATTAAATGGATTTGTAAAAGTTAATTAAATGAAAACTTTTCAATTTAACCTTCAGATCACATTAAATATAAGATGTAGCCTTTGTTTTAATACAAACATGAAATTTCAGTGATAAAAGCATAATTGAAGATAAATACCAACATGAAAAAGGCATTCATTATAAAATCAAACAAGTCCACTTTTAGTAAACCAGTTTAGTTCCGATTAGAGTTACAAAATAGTTAATTATTTTGATTTATCCACGTATTATTTGATAAATCAGTACCTTGGAATACATGAATAACTCAGCTGTCGTGATCATAATTACTGATTATTAACATTCGAGCCCAAGTCCACAGCATGTAAATATTAACACAGAATCGCAAACAAAAGGCCAAATTTTCTAACTGGCTTGGCTTTCCTTTGGGAAACCTGTATTTCAGAGAGGATGCAGCTGCGGTAAGAATTCTGGAGTTGCTACTGGGAATACTGGGAAGGGACTTGCCCCAGTGCATTGTGGATCTGTCTCAGAAGAGCTAGATGAGAATCTGGGCATTTGCAGACTTGGTTGGAAGTAGGGTAAGGGATAGGAATGGTTGTTGGTCTACAATATTTGTGGAAAATACCTGTTCTTCCTGGCCAACAGCATCCCAACATAAATTCTCATCTGTAATTAATTCACCAAGCAGAGCAAGTCTACTGCCAAAAGTATTAAAATGATTCAATGGCTAAATTGTTCCGAGATAGTCTTGGCCACCTGCTCCGTATCCCATTTCAATTCTGTTTTGGAGTGGGTATGTAAAAGATGAGTTGAAGTTAGGTTTGAGATTTAAGACCACTGTTCAATTTTTGACTCTCTTTTTGGGGTGGGGGGTGTGGAATAAAATTAACCCATGGACTCAGAACAAGGAAGTGCTAATTAGAATAATTAATTCGGTGACAAATAATATACAATGCGCAAAATAAAGAGGGGAAAAAAGAGTAAGAGACCGAGAGAGAGAGATGGAGAAGTGCAGAGGATCTGCAAGAAAATAAGTTTGTTTTAAATTTCCAAAGATAATTTAAACTGATGTAAATTTATAGTTGTAAAATTAATTTTCTGTTATCGCAGTGTTTCTTTGTCTGTAATGGCAGCTTAATACACAATTTGAAATTCATTTATAATTTGAACATAATTACCTCTAGACTACTTGATGGGTAACTATTCAGTCAGTTCCGATTGGCAATAACATCTCCTTCACTTCTGCATCAACACAGGTGCACAACCAGGCTGTATGCTTAATGACCTGCTCTATTTACTTTATGCTTATGACTGTGCAGCTGAGCACAGCTCCGATGCCATTGCTAAGTTTTCTGACAACACTGCTGTTGTGGGCAGATCAAAGATGGTGATGAATCCACATATAAGATCATAACAACAACCTCTTACTCAATGTCAGCAAGACTAAGCAGTTGATTATTGACTTCAGGAGGAGGAAACAGCAAGGGGAATGAAGGGTGGAGAGAGTCAGCAACTTTAAATTCATCAGTGTTATCAATTCCTGGGCCCAGCATATAAGTGCAATTATGAAGAAAGCACTGCAGTGCCACTACTTCCTTAGGAGTTTGTAAAGATTCAGCATAAGATCAAAAACTTTGACAGACTTCTATAGCTATGTGGTGGAGAGTATATTGGCTGGCTGCATCGCAGCTTGGTATGGATTCACCAATGCTCATGAATGGAAAATCCTTCAAAAAGTAGAGGATATTGCCCAGTCCATCAAGGGTAAAGCCTTCCCCACCATTGAGCGCACCTACTGGAGTGTTGTTGCAGGAAAGCAGCATCCATCATCAAGGATTCCCACCTCCCAGGCCAATCTCTCTTCTCACTGCTGCCATTAGCAAGAAGATACAAGAGGCTAAGAGCTCACACCACCATGTTCAGGAACAGTTACTACCCCTCAGCCAGAGGGGATAACTTCACGCTGCATTTCTGAACAATCTAAGAATTCACTTTCAAGGACTCTTCATTTCATGTTCTCAATATTTATTGTTTATTGTTTATTGATATTATTATTTTTGATTATTTCTTTTTTATTTTTCTCTTTGTATTTGCAGTTTGTTGTCTTTTACATACTGGTTGTCTGTCCTTTTGGTACATCTTCCATTAATTCTATTATGATTATTGGATTTATTGAACATGCCTGTAAGAAAGTGAATCTCAGAGTTGTATATGTATTTTGATAATAAATTTACCTTGAACTTTTGAAATTTAACTATTGATTTTACTATTTGATCGTATTATTGATTTTACCATTCAATGGCCAGTTTCTCAAAAGAAAATAATGACAACTAAACTCGAGTAGGACCACCGTATTTCTAAGTTATTTCCTAATGTTCATATTTAATTGTGCACACAGGATCACGGAAAGTTGCTGATGGCATCGCTACTATTTTTAATCACTAAATTCAGTCTAGCAACTCATCTGTTACATTGGTAATGTTTATTTATTGGACATACGTACAATTGTCTATGGAACAACTGAGATGACTCTCAAAACGATATTAAATATATATGAAGTTTGTGTATTGACTATACAATATCTCTGTAGTTAGAAACATAGAAAACCTACAGTACAATACAGGCCCTTCAGCCCACAAAGCTGAGACGAACATGTCCTTACCTGAAAAATTGTTTATCAAATCAGAATTGCAGATCATTCATGAGTTATGTGCTATTTCTCCTGTTCTTTGTTTCTCGGTTTTCTCAACTTTCCTCTTGTCATGTATGGAATTTAAAGCAGGGAAACAATTTTTCAACCTCTTTGGTCCTGTGAACCAACGTCTATGATTCTTGTAACACCCTTCTCAACAACTTCAGCTAACTCACTTACTTCAGTATAACATTCCAGAAGTTTTTTTTAAAAGCCTTGGCATTTGTGAAAATACATTTGCAAAATCTTCACCTGCGAATCTGCTGTGTTGTCTATTGTGTTTTGTTCCCAATGCAGCCTCCTCTGCATTGGTGAGACCCGTCGTAAATTAGGGACGGCTTTGCCAAGTACCTCCACACCACAAACAGGACTTCCTATTGGCCAAACATCTTAATTCTAGTTCTCATTCCTGTTCCGCCATGTCGATCCACAGGCTCCTCTAGGGCAACACCTTATATCCTGTCTGGGTACCCTCCAACCTAATAGCATGAATATTGATTTCTCCTTCCGGTGAACAAATCTCCTCCCTGCCCGCTCTTCTATTCCCAACTCTGACCTTTCCCTTCTTGTCATCTACCTATTACTACCTCCTGGGGCCCCTCCTCCTTCCTTTTCTCCTATGATCCATTCTCTTCTCCTTTCTTTTCGCCCTTGACCAACCTGGCTTCACCTATCACCTTCCAGCTAGCCTCTTTCCTGTCCCACCACCTTTTTATTCTGGCATCTTCCTTCTCAGTCCTGAAGAAGGGTCTTGGCCCAAAATGTTGACTGTTTACTCTTCTCCATTGATGCTGCCTGACCTGCTGAGTTCCTCTCGCCCTTTGGATTTCTAGCACCTGCAGACTTTCTTGTGTTTGGAAATATTTAGCAGGTTATGTACATTCAGTAGAAATGAACAGAATAAATTAGGGCATCCTTAAACTTGAATGGGTGGCTGCAGGAAGTCCAGCTACACCGAATGGATTGTGTATGAAATTGTAGTTCAGCAGACTGTGAGGAATACACATCCTAACAGGAACATTGTCCATTAATCTGTGTCGAAACTTCAGGGCAAACAAATTTCAGATCAGTATATTCAAATCAAAAATATTCAGAGAAGTTTGGTATATTTTCCTGCACCTCACCAATTAGTAAAATGTAAATTAGTAAAATGTAGCATTAAATGCATAGAAGTTGTAAGGAAACCTGAAAAAGACCTCCAATGATATTAGGAAAGAATCTACCCAGCTGGCAGTAAGATGTAGCTATAAAGAAGGCAAGACAGCGCCTTTTACTTTATTAGGAGTTTGAAGAGATTTGACATGTCGACAAATGCACTCAAACACTTCTGTAGTTGTACTGTGGAGAGCATTCTGACAGACTGCATCACTGTCTGGTATGGGGGCTACTTCATAAGACTGGAAAAAGCCGCAGAAGGTTGTAAATCTAGTCGGCTCCATCTTGGGTATTAGCCTACAAAATATCCAGGACATCTTCAGGGAGCGGTGTCTCAGAAAGGCAGTGTCCATTATTAAGGACCTCCAGCACCCAGGGCATGCCCCTTTTTCACTGTTACCATCAGGTAGGAGGTACTGAAGCCTGAAGGCACACACTCAGCGATTCAGGAACAGCTTCTTCCTCTCTGCCACCTGATTCCTAAATGGACATTGAATCTTTGGACACTACCTCACTTTTTTTTTTAATATACTGTACAGTATTTCTGTTTTTGCACATTAAAAAAAATCTATTCAATATACATAATGGATTTACTTGTTTATTTATTATTTTTTTATTTATTATTTTTCTCTGCTAGATTATGTATTGCATTGAACTGCTGCATTTCACATCACATGCTGATGATAATAAACCTGATTCTAATTCCCTACAACTTTGACAAAGTGAGCTCAATTGTAGAATGTTGGATCTATCCAAGTAGTATTCTCTTCTACAGAAAATAATTTAACAATCTCCAATATAAAAGCAAAATCATCTGCATTTAAATTAAAATCCAGACTCTGAATTCCTCTTTCATTGCAATGAATTGAAGCATTTTGCTTAACGTGTGTTGAGCAATTGGTCTTATTTTCCCTGGGATGGTACGTATAGATTTACAAACCAAGTGCCTTCACAGGAAGTGCCTTAACTTTAAGTAAAAGCTCACATAAACAAGAACCATAAGAATAATATTTACAGGTACTGTCTGGCCAAATGATTGAGGACTTGTTCCAAATACTAGTATTGGAATCCCAGGCATTTTTATAGTTATGGAAACATATATTGTGTTGTAGCACAGAATCAGGTCCTTTGCTCTCCAATTTACACCAACCATTAGGTGTCTAAACTAATCTTACCCTCAGCCATTTTATTCTCACCATATTTGCAATTTTTCAACCAAGGGAAAGAAATAAAAGGGGCTGTAATGGCAAATACCAATATTGAATTATTTATGTTCCTTTTGTGAGAAAATGATCTGCAATTACCAAGGCTAGGGAAAATTATGAAGAAATTGTTTACATCCCCATTGACAGAACAGACCAATAAAGACCAAACATGTATACATACATGATAACATTACTGTTCTGAATCTCTTTTGGATACCAAGTTTTACCATGGGTTTGCTTTGCACTGCCTTTTCTCATTTAATATTTGATTTCATGGGCATTCTCTTGTTAGTAATTTAAAATCAAATTGAGGCACTCAATGATTCAGAAACAGCTTTTTCCTCTCTGCCATCAGAATTCCAAATGACATCATTTTTCTATCTGTTTGCATTATTTATTTAATTCTGTGATTTATAGTGATTTTACAACCTTACACTGCCTCAAAAGAACAAAATCCATGTCATTTAAGTCACTAATAATAAATCTGATTCCAAATTAGTCCTTTCTGAGTTTCAACAGCATTCATATTCTATGTCAAATTAGACTTTGTTCTCGTTATAATTAATGCAACATAGCTTTGCAGCAACATTATGCATTAGGTTGTTATTAAAAAGCTGCAACAAAGAAATCTGCAGATTTGAACAAATAAGATCAAGGCACATTCACAGTTTAGTTAAAAGAAGGTAAGGAAAAGATGCATACTGAATAAAGAGTTCTGTCCATTCTTCTTTCAGAAAGTTTTGGAGCAAGATGCAGTAAGGGGTGCACAGCAGATATCTACAATAAAAAGAAGCATTAAATGGTAAATATTAACAGACTAACACTTGTAAGTACCTGCAGCATTTTGGTTAGACAAAGTTTTGAACACAATCATCCTAATAATAGATTTTGTTATGCATTTTATTGAAATCTAACTACTACTTAAATCTAAACTTCAGTCCTATTTAAATATTTTAACTTCAGAATATTGAGAATAAGGGTATTTTCTTAAATTTTTAAACTATTGAAAATACAAGAAAACTGATACTGGAATAGTACTCATAATAAAAGCTGTTTAAAAACTGACATGGTTTCATCTTAACTGAAAATACTTACTGTATTCTTCAGACCTGGTGTTCGTGTTTTAGAGTAATGAAATAAAAACTGCAGAGAAAAACAAGATCTTAATAATATTCAATGAAACAAACAAATTTTGCAATTTTAGTCTTTAAGTAAGACAGTATACTCACTCTTTTATACATAGCTTCGTTATCACCACTCTAGAAGGCAAAACAATGTGAAGTTAACAAAGTGAAAGTAACGGTAACTTGTGTCTTTCACTATTAAGGAAGCAAAATATGCAAAATAAAGGAAAATCTGAATGAATGAAATAACCATGTTGCAGCCACCACCCTGCGACCAGACATTGTCCTTGTGTCTGAGTCTACCAAGCAAGTGGTGACGCTGGAGCTGACAGTCCCATGGAAGATCGCTTGGAAGAGGCCTTTGAAAGGAAGCTCTCCAAGTACACAGGACTGGTCAGCAACTGCCAGCAGGCTGGATAGAGAGCGAGATGTCTCCCAGTGGAGGTTGGTTGTAGGGGATTCGCAGCCCGTTCCTTAGCCAGAGCCTTCAGCAATTTGGGCATCGAGGGAGAGAGGAAGAGGAGAGCCATCCACAGTACCACTGATGTAGCAGAGAGGGCCTCAAGGTGGCTGTGGCTCAAAAGAGGGGAGCCATGGAGTCCAGCCATCTGGACACAAGCTGGGGTCTGATCAGCCCTGGCTGGGTCACCTGGAGAAGGGTGTATGATGTTGAAAGACCCGAAACACCAGATAATTCCAGGAACATCACTGATGATGTGTCCAGAAGCATCAGTAGATGTATGTACACAGCAGAAAAGGATTAATGCCAAATACTTGCCTTAGTTCTTGGCATATTTTGTAAGATGGCATTGCAAATGTCCATAACAAATTTAGTCATCTGAAACAGAAGGGAACATTTCTAATTAACATTACAGGTAATCTATTGTTCCAGTGTTACCTCGGTTTTATGTTCTCTCATTTACTTTTACTAAAAATGATCTATTACGAATGTAAATGTAATTTACATTTAAAACTGAAGAATGTAAATCAGCATCAATTTCAGGAGAAAGTAGAACAATTGAACACTCTTTCCTTTTCCTTCCATTTCAACATGCACTTTCTGCTAATTCAAACTGTTATGTTTGGTAGCTTATAAATAATATCCTTCAGTGGTGCATGGTCAATAAGAGGTGTTGCTGGAGAATCCATCAACATCATCAGAATAAAGGAAAAGCTTTCTTTGCCTTGTCCAAACAATACACATTTAGCTTCAGCTTCAGATGGCACTGATTACCAAAATGTTATGAATTTTTGAACACAGCCATTTTTGAGTAAAATTAATGCCAATTTCAAGAAGTTACTTCCTATTTAAAAATAGTGATGAAATTGTACCAGTACATTCATTTTCCTCAGAACACTTCCAGTCAGGACAGAGAGACTTAGATTCAATGTGCCCAGTTAAAACCCAGGTCAGTTGTAAAAGGATTTTAAAAAAGTCAATCTAGAAAGAGTTGCCATGTTGAAATGATAATAACTAATGCCTCCTGAAATCTTTTATACACATTTACAGGGGCCTGGAACATATCATTCAGGAAGTAAATACTTATGCCATTTAAAGCAATAATGAATAATCAATAATGTAAAAACTCTTGTCGCACTTCCAGCTGGGTACTGATTAAAATTGATACCTGTACCCAGCTGGAAGACCGAGAAGAGTTTATTCATTGTGTACACTGCAAAAGCACTGAACCCTTTTCAACAATGAAGATACTTGGCAAGGTGAAACATTAAAAGCTGATCTGATTCTGACCTCATCACAGCTAACTCAAAAGTGACTCAAGTGCAATGAATTATCATATTTTGATACCTGATTCAGACTCAATACATAGTCAGTCTTGTTGTGAAAAGATCATCTAGCCAGGCTCTATGTTCAAAATGCACTAATGGACCAGAATGCATTGAAACAAAGGGTCTTCAAAAACAGTCCAGGTTGTGAATTGGAGGGTGGGATAGAAGAGAGGACTGAGGCCAAAGGTCTCTGGAAAACAATCTGCAGAGGAAATGAGGTGAATGACTGCAGGAGAGGTAAAAGCCTAATGTTTTGTGATAGGGTCATGGTTCAGAAGGAAGGGACACGGAGATGGTAATCAGTCTATGCATACAGAAGTCAGTTTTCCAAACAACAGTAGCATCGGTCTTTTGTGGATTATATGATAATGCTGGAGATGGTCCTTAGTGAATAGAATGCTGCAAGCTCAGGGGCTTTGGGAAGGTGGAGGGTTTGATGTGGGTTAGTGTCACATCTGATTGTGAATTGTGGTGAGCAATTCAAATTTAGTGGGAGGAAGCAGGTTCAAAAACATCTCCATCTTTAAAATAGGAGAACCAACAAATCTGTGCCAAAGTCAAGGCATTTTCTATCATTTCCAGATGGAAGATTCAAGTGGATGGTCCAATTTGGCTTTGTCTTGTGGTTCCTATTATCACAGGAGCTGGCTTTAAGACAATTCAATTCACTCGACATGATATCAAGTAATAGATGAAAGGACAAGCAAAGGCTATGGAATCACTCAATATCCTGGATGTAGTGGTGAAGACTTGTGCTTCTGCCATTTATAGAATGGTTCCAGTACAGTTATAACATTGATGTCTACCCAGCAATGTGAAAAATTGTCCAGATGTGGCCAGCTTACAATGAGTACAACAAATCCAGTGAGATTAATTACCACCTAATCAGCCAAATATGGAATATGTCAAGATACTTGCCAATAACCTTAAATTTCCTGGACCATTTATTATCAAACCTCATTACAGTCTTGATCCAGACATGGACCAAAGCTGTGCTCCAGAGGTGAGGACATAATGGGATCAAGTCAGAATTTGACTAAATGTTAGCCAACCTGGAGAAACCTGAAATCAGTAGGCATCAAAGGGAAAGCACCAGTGGCTGGTGCCATACCTCATACAGCTTTAATCAACAGAGGTCAATCGGGAAATTGCTACAGGTGATTCTCAGCGAGGTGTCTGGGCTCCAAAGATTCTAAGCCACTTCTTCAACGTCCTTTTCTTCCATTATATGGTCAGGAGATATTTTACATTGTACAATATTCAGTTTTCTTCATTTACATATCCTCAATTAGTCTATACCCACATGCAATAAGAGCTAGAGAATGATCAATCATGGCAAGTAACATTTGTGTAACACTAGAGTCAGTCAGTGAAACGCTCCAACAGGAAGACCTGAACCCCCGAGCCCTTGACATTACCATCTCAAAGTTCCCCACCATCCTGGAGACTCATCATTGACCAGAAACACAATTGGACCTGTTAAGTAGAGCCTTTGGCCATAAGAGAAAGCAAAATTTTACATGGACAATACTACACCACTCACCTCCTAACTTCTTATAAAGCATTAGTTATGATAGAATGTCTCCACTTAACTGGATAAGTACAGTCCTATCAATTTACAAGAAAAGACTTCATTTAGATTAAAGCAGTCTGCCTGACTGACACCTCATTAGTTACACTAAAAATTCATTTCTTCCATCAATACCTCCATCGGAATCACAGGTCAAGAACTTTATATTCCTCGATGTTATCAGTTCAGAGGATTTGTCCTAGGTCTAGCATGAAAGCATCATTATGCAGAAAACATTTCAACACCTCTATCTTTTTAGGAATTTGCAAAGATTCAGCAAGTCATCCAAAATATTGACAAACTTCTATAGCGGTATGGTGGTGAGTATATTGACTGGTTGCATCATGGCCTGGTATGGAAATACCAATATCCTTGTACAGAAAAACCTACAAGAATAGTTGCCCAGTCAATCATGGTAAACTCCCATGTAACATTCCCAAGAAATTCTACTTATGATTGCTCAAAGTGGAGAAGCTGTATTCTGGATGGCATTGCGAACCTCAAGTCCTTCTTCGGGAGCAGACAGATGCTCAATACTAATAGCGGAAAGAACACACCACTGCTCAGTCCACCCGCATATCCACTCTGTCAAGTAATCCTTCCCCACAGTGGAAATACCTGTGGGACCTAAAATGACTTCATCAGAATCTTCCATCCCTCCCATTATCCAGGCCATGCTCTCTTCTCATTGCTGCCATCAAGAAGAAGGTACAGGAGCCTCAGAATCCACACTACCAGGTTCAGGAACAGTTATTATCCCTCAACCATCAGGATCTGGAACCAGAGGGGATAACTTCAGTCAATCCATTACTGAATTGTTCCCACAAGCCATGGACTCACTTTCAAGGAATCTTCATTTAATGTTCTCAATATTTATTGCTTATTTATTCATAACTAGTATTATTTTCATTTGTACTTGCACAGTATGTTGCCTTTTGCACATTGGGTGTTTGTCAGTCCAATCAAGTATGGTCTTTCATTCATTCTATTGTAGTTCTTTGGAGTTACTGTGTATGCCTGCAAGAAAATAAATCTCACGGTTGTATATGGTGACATATATGTACTTGGATAATAAATTTACTTTGAACTTTGAACTTAGAACTCGAACGGAAACAGATTATCCATGACCCAATGGTCTGCTTAAGAGAAAGAGTCTAATGATTAGAAACAAGATGTCCTTATTGTATTGCAATTTCTATCAAGAATAATTTACCATAAGATATTGCATTGATTAAAAAATTCTCATCTATGTTTTCAATAGATAAATTTAAGATTGTTATTTTACCTGAGGCTGTATTTGAAGTACTCTCAAGTGAGTGAAGCACAAAGCCAAATTCTGTAAAGGAGAAATCAAAATCACAAGTACATTTAAATTACATTGTGCAGCCCTGGAGAATGTGATTTATGGGTGAAGTTAGGCAATATCAAATCTAACAGCCACGAAATATTAATTAAAGTCATTTGTAATACCTCTGCACTGTTATTGTCCCATTCTTCAGAATAATCTTGGAAGTGATGTGGTGAGCCTGTCAACAGCAAGAAATAAGTATGACTGAAGCAAATGATCTAGAAATGTGCATTAACTCTAAATATAACAATACTAGCCAACATGGAAAGTGGATGTGGTTGAAAATATTATTAAAAGAAAATATTAGAAGTGAAATAAATCTCATAAATAACCAGAAGCTTTCAATTGAATCTGTTATAAACTTTGACAGTTCCCTGATGAATGATCCTAAAAGCTGTTGTGGATAATCTGATGAGGAAATGGGATTACATTTTGGAGTGAGACTAATAGGTTTTGGATATGAAGCACATTCAAAGGTATGAGGATCAGGTGGCAAATTGGATTTCAGATACAGGAACAGCCATGATTCGCTTAAATTGAAATAGAAAATACTGGAAATAAACAGCAGGTGAGGCAGCATCTGCGAGAAGAGAAATAGTGTTAATATTTCTGTTTGAAGAGCTTTCTTCAGAGCTGGGAAAGAGAGAAAAGATAGATTTAAGCTGCAGGTGAGATGGCAGGGGAATGGATGGGGCCTTGATGTCTCTATTCCAGTTTTAGATAATGGTTAAAAAGAATAATTAAAAATTATCTGCAAGGCTATCTTGTGTGCCTCTCCCTGATGGCTACAATTTGGAAGGTCACCATGCATCCATTACGGATATTTTGTGTGTTGGGTAATTTAAAACTGCTTTCTTGTCTTCAGGAAACTCACTGTCACAGATGTCAAAAGAACCAGAAATTGAGACGGAGAACTGTGCACATGCTTGGCATGGCCAATCAGGGAACAAATTTAAAAGACTCATGAAACCTTTTGGTGGTTTAATATCCTGTCTGAAAGAGGTTGCCGTATAACTACAGGGTTATCAACCCACAACTTTCCCACTCAAGTGGTATGAGTGTTACCAAATCATTTGAAGCTCACAGCGATTATTATAATATTTAAATAACGATGATACAATTCTAGGAAAAAGGTAGTTGATTGACTGCAAAACCTAAGATGACGTGAAAGTATGATTATAATATGTGCTAGATTGGTACTAGATACTGGATACGCTGGACTGGCTGCAGCAATTTAACATCATTGTGTCGGTTAGGTTTGTGGCATTGGTCTCTGCTACAGAATGGCTGTAATAGACACCACTGTACAGCTGGGGCATCTCACATCATAGAACATAGAACAGTACAGGCCCTTCAGCCCACAATGTTGTGCCGACCCTTAAACCCTGCCTCCCATATAACCTCCCACTTTAAATTCCTCCATATACCTGTCTATTAGTCTCTTAAACTTCACTAGTGTATCTGCCTCCACCACTGACTCAGGCAGTGCATTCCATGCACCAACCACTCTCTGAGTGAAAAACCTTCCTCTAATATCCACCTTGAACTTCCCTCCCGTTACCTTAAAACCATGTCCTCTTGTACTGAGCAGTGGTGCCCTGGGGAAGAGACGTTGGCTGTCCACTCTGTCTATTCCTCTTAATATCTTGCATACCTCTATCATGTCTCCTCTCATCCTCCTTCTCTCCAGAGAGTAAAACCCTAGCTCCCTTAATCTCTGATCATAATCCATACTCTTTAAAACAGGCAGCATCTTGGTAAATCTCTTCTGTACCCTTTCCAATGCTTCCACATCCTTCCTATAGTGAGGCAACCAGAACTGGACCAGTACTCCATGTGTGGCCTAACCAGAGTTTTATAGAGCTGCATCATTACCTTGCAACTCTTAAACTCTATCCCTCGACTTATAAAAGCTGACACCCCATAAGCTTTCTTAACTACCCTATCTACCTGTGAGGCAACTTTCAGGGATCAGTGGCCATGTACCCCCAGCTCCCTCTGCTCCTCCCACATCAATCCATACATTACATGACGCTTTAAGACTTATCAGAAATATACTGTCATAGTTTACAGGCTTTGTTAAGCATCTTATGTCTCCTGATTTACAAGTATTTTTGAGTAACTTGGAACTTTAAAGTCTTTAACTGCAGCAGCAATTCCCTTTTCCAAACTCCTGAGCTTTTGTGCCCTTAAACAACCGTTTGTAGATAGCTTTCTAATCTAGTGGAGACACAAGAGACTGCAGATACTGAGCTCTGGAGAGAAAATTAAACTGCTGGAGGAACTAGAGTGTGCCAGGCAGTATCTGTCGAGGGAAATGGATTATCTAGCCACTAGTGTACACAGTGTCCCTGTATCTAAACTTCTATTTGCATAGATTACATTTGTGATGATGCTTCTTTAGGGCTCTTCCCTAATCTTATTCCACTCTCACTGCAGTTTCAAGATTCTTATTGTCTAAGTAAAATAAAGAAAATTTAGCTAGTGATATGAAGAACCAGATAATAAAAGAACACATGTAATGAAAAAGAAATCAGAATACACAGACTTTTAGGTTTGAACAACCCATTGCTAGTCACCAAATTTTCAATGCTGTACCTGCCTGTGATTGTGAGCTGGCTTACTTGGAGGGAGGAGGGTATGTATGGTTTTTATTCCTTTTGTTCAGCTGGTTTGTTGTCACATGGTGTGAGCAGAGTCATCTGCAGCTTAATGTGAAAAAGACTAAAGAGCTGGTGGTGGACCTGAGGCACCTGTGATTCCTGAGCGTCATAGGAAGTCATTCCTACCTGCGGCCATCAAACTTTACAACTCCTCCCTCGGAGTGTCAGACTCCCTGAGCCAATAGGCTGGTCCTGGACTTATTTCCACCTGGCATGATTAACATATTTTATTTAATTATTTATGGTTTTATATTGCTATATTTCTTCACTATTCTTGGTTGGTGCAGCTGTAACGAAACCCAATTTCCCTCGGGATCAATAAAGTATGTCTGTCTGTCTGTAAATAAATGATGGTTCATTGGTACCTTATGAATTCTGAAGAAAAGAGAATTTTCAGAATGGGGAGTGAGGTAGAATGAGGAAATGGTGATGAGTTGCTGAGATCGCAGGAGATTGACAGTGAATGTGGGAGATGATCTTAGAGTTGTGATTAATGGAGGTGTTTTTCAGACAATGGCCATCAGATTATTGAACAACCGCTGGCAATGCAACCATGAACCAAAAAATAGATCTGTAAGATTCACCTGTACTATATGACATCAAAAAGGATCTGGCAAAGCAAGCTCAGAAAAGGGAGCACAAGTAATAACTTTAGTACAAAAGCAATCCTTCATTTACTTGCAACAGGAAGTAAACATCCCAAAAGCTTCATCAACAGATTCCCATAATATTTTTAGTAGAAAAGTAAAAGCAAAAAGTAGAGAATGTATTTAAAACCACTTACAAGTTTCTAATAGGATTGAGAAAAATAATTGTCCACTTATACCTTCTTGTGCTACAATAAATTCACTCAAAATGGCTCATAAAAACCTACTTTGTTTTATTTAAATCTATTGAATGGCATTAAGATTGAGAAACTCTTAAAGATATGGTTCCTCCACTGCAATAATGACTCATTTTTAATTTCCTTGTGTGTACACTAGAAGGTACCATGTATCTTTGGTGACTAATATTTCATTTTGCCTGTCCCATGGTTGATGTTTAGGTCATCTAAGTAATTGGTGGGAGGTTGAAATCTGAGAGAGCATTATAACCAATGCAAAACAGTTATAATACAGGAATTTATGGCCATAGTCTTTGACAAATATTTTGGGATCTTTAGTAGAGGTTAAAGGGACCTGGAAGAATGGAAGGACCTGGAAGGTGGAAGAATGGAAGGAGCTGCCAGAGGCAGGTACAATTATAATGTTTAAGGGCATTTGGACAGGTACATGGAAAGGAAAGGTAAAGAGATATGCGACAATCGCTGCCAAATAAGATTAGTGTTGATAGGCATGTTAGTTGCACAGACGAGTTGTATAACTACGAATCTACAAACTATTATGTTCTCTCGGCGTTCTCTTTCCGAAACTAGATGGGTCAGATCTATACAGGAGACATTATATTCCCCAAACCGTATTCTTTTAAGCTCTAGTGCGTTCGATTTGATGGCAAAAGCTTGCATGTTTTCCCATTCCAATCCAAAATGAAACTGAGCGCATTCAGCTTAAGCGCAATATCCATTATTATCGCCTCACCGTGAATATTCGGATCAAAACAATTTTCCATACTAACGTCGCATAAAAATCTAACTATAGCTGAAAGTTTTAATGGCAAACATCTCTAACACGATACAATGAAGTCAGTGAGTTCAGTTGTCTACTTGGGTCCAGCTTCCCCGTGGCTGAGAATAACATAATGTGTGAAAATCTTGATAAAATCTTACTTTAACGACGGAAACGTTTTACCATTATAGACCACAATACAGTCACCGTTAGGAATCATCCTCGGCAACTTCCAAGGAGCAATGGTATTAATATAAAGTAATTAACCTCGGAAAGTTGTACATTAAAACTTCAACCTAACACAAAAGTCTGAATGGTGTAATTCAGGTAAATTAAACTGTTGTACAGTCAGGATAGGCATTGTTCTCCGTAAAGTAAATTTACAAATTTTGATTAACATCTGCATTTTAAGCTCAATTTGGAAAACCTAAAATAATGTAATGTTTTACTGTACATCCTTAAATTTAAAAGTAACTTGAAAAGTGACGCACCTGAGCTGAAAGTACTCAAATAGCAGACGACCAGGATAATCTGCATTTGAGAACTGCACTTCATTTTGTCGATTTTTCCTGATGGTCTCAGGTTATTGCCTTGTCGGAGCGTTAGTTCAGCATGGTTTTACTCGCGGTAGTGTTGTGATTGCTGAAAGCTCTGTGACGAGATGCGAATTTATAGTATTTCACTTCCTGCACCGAGGCGTCTAATCAACGCCCAGCGGGCATCCCAATTGCCGCATAAATGTCACACTGCTTTCTTATTTATAAAGCAATATCCCCGCTGATCCTGGCACGCTTCGAGCTTTAAAAAAATAATAAAATTAGGAATAAAATCCCCCGTCTTTTTACTACGCAGAGGGGAGTTTAATCAAATGTCACACAAAATTCCTCTATTATGAGTCAGAAGCTTGTTGCATTCTGATGTGTGTTACTACATTCCTGCTTTTTATCAGCGTAAATCAGTGGCTGCTCTATTTGTTACATCTGCACACCTGCTCCTTAATGTAATTATCTATTAGCCTACCATGTGGCAGCAACTCGTTGCATACATGGTCAAAAGATTCAGACGTTGTTCAGACCAAACATTAGCACGGGTAAGAAATGTGATGGAAGTAATTTTGAATGTGGAAGGATTGTTGGTGCCAGACAGGGTGGTTTGAGTAACTCAGAGCCTGCTGATCTCCTGGGATTTTCATGCACAACAGTCTTCAGTCTTCAGAAGGTGCAAAAAAAAAACAAAAACCGTGGAGTGAAGAGCAGATCTGTGAGGTGAGAGGAGAAAGGCCAGATTGGTTCAAGCTGACAGGAAAATGACACAAAGAGAAGTCATTGGGGAACACATTATTCAATTTCATGTGCAGCAAGATCCAAAAGTGAAGGAAATTAAATTGCAAATAATTACAAAGTGCTTCCAGGATTCCCAAATAAGGTAAAGTTAGAATAATTATATTAATTATCCTCAATTACAAAGCCAATTACAAAGTGGCAAAGCAGAATTACACAGAAGTTGGAAGTGTTAGAAGGGAAGCAATAAATACCGCCAGCAGTGATAAGGTTACCACACGAAAAGCCTCAAAACAAATTCATATTTAAAATATTTAATAAATGGATATATTTAAGGAGTGGAGATCTGAAACATTTCAGGAATAATTTTGGCTGAGGAATTAAAGGAATGCCTTCTCTGTTTTCACACGGGAAATCAAAAACTTTCCCTTTATATAGTAGAGAACCATTAGCAAGTGCAGGTGATTGAATAAAATAGTTAGTATTGGCAAAGTCATACTTCTAGAAAGTTAATAAGCAAGAAACTGACAAATCTGAAAGACCTTATGGTCTATATTCCAGAATTTTGAAAGAGGTACGTCTGGAAACAATGGAATTAATAGGAATTTAGAGGATTGGTAACCTTTTAAAAAGCAACAGAAGGTAACTAAAGATGTCATTAGGAGAGAAAAGATGAACTATGAGATCAACTAGCCAAAAATATAAAAGAAGATACTAAAGGTTTTTCAGATATTTGAAGAGTAAAAGAGAGGCCAGGCTGTGTATTGGACCACCGGAAGAATACTCTGGAAAGATAGTAATGGAGGCAAAAAAATAGCAGATGAACGTAATAAGTATTTTTCATCAGTCTTCACTGTGGAAGATATGAGCAGTACTCCAGAGTTTGAGAGTATCGGGGATAGAAGTGAGTGCAATTGCTATTACTAAGGAGAAGGTGCTTGGGAAGCTGAAAGGTCTGAGGATAGATAAGTGACCTGGGCCAGATGGAATACAGCAGGGTTCTGAAAGAGATAGCTAAAGAAATTGTAAAGGTATTAGTAATAATCTATCAGGAATCTTTAGATTCTGGCATTATTCCAGAGGACAGAAAAATTGCAGATGTCACTCCACTCTTTAAGAAAAGATGGAGGCAGAAGAAAGAAAATTAAAATACAGTTAGCTTGACTTCAGTGGATAGGAAGATATTGGAATCCATTATTAAGGATGAGGTTTCAATTTACTTAGAAGCACATGATAAAATAGGCCAAAGTCGGAATGGTTTTATTAAGGGAAATCCTGCTTAAAAGATCTGTTGGAACACTCTGAGGAAATAACTGGCTGGGTAGGCAAAGGAGAGTCGGTGGATGTTGTTTACTTGAATTTTTAGAAGGCCTTTGACAATGTGCTGCACTACTTAACATGACACTACTTAACAATATATGAGCCAGTAGTATTCCAGGAAAGATACTAGCATTAATGGAAGATTTGCTGACTTGCAGAAGGCCAAGAATGGGAATCAGGAGGCCAATTCTGTTTGCTTGGCAGTGACTTGTGGTGTTCCACAGGGGTTGGTATTGGGACCATTTCTTTTCACATTATACTCTATGTCAATGATTTGGATGACAGAATTAATGGCTTTATAGCCACGTTTGCAGGTGAAGTGACAGAGAGTGTTGAGGAAGCTGTGCAGAAGCATAGAGTCATAGAAATCTACAGCACAGAAAAAAGGCCTTCAGCCCATCTAGTCCATGCCAAACCATTTAAACTGCCTACTCCCATAGACCTGCACAGGGACCATAGCCCTCCATACCCCTACCATCCATGTACCTATCTGAATTTCTCTTAAAAATTTAAATCAAGCTTGCATGCATCACTCGTGCTGGCTATTCATTCCACACTCTCGCAACCCTATTAGTGAAGTTTCCCATCATGTTTCCCCTAAAGTTTTCACCTTTCACCTTTAACCCATGACCTCTGGTTGTAGTACCACCCAACCTCAGTGGAAAAGGCCTGCTTGTATTTACTATATCTATACCCCTCATAATTTTGCATACTTCTATTAAATCTCCTCCCAATCTTCTGTGTTCCATGCAATAAAATCCTAACCTATTCTATCTTTCATTATAACCCAGGTTATAAAGCCCGATATTCCAAAAGATTTCTTTATGATCCTATCTACTGTTATGCCACTTTCAATGAAGTGTGTACCTGTATTCCCAGGTCCCTTTGTTCTACCACACTCCTCAATGCCCATCTGTTCACTGTGTGAGACCTCCCCTGGTTGGTCCTCCCATAGTGCAACACCTCACACTTGTCTGCATTAAATTCCATCTGCCATTTCTCAGCCCATTTTTCCTGCTGGTCCAGATCCCACTGCAAGCCTTGATAGCCTTCCTTCCTGTGCACTACACACCCAATCTTGGTGTCATCTGCAAATTTACTGATCCAGTTAATCACATTATAATCCAGATCGTTGCTATAGATGACAATCAACGACGGACCCAATACTGACACCTGCGGCACACCACTAGTCATAGCCTCCAGTCAGAGAGGCAAACGTTCTCTGGCTTCTCCCACAAAGCCAATGTCTAATCCAATTTACTACGTCATCTTGAATGCCAAACAACCGAACCTTCTTGTCCAACCTCCCATGCGGGAACTTGTCAAATACCTTGCTGAAATCCATGTAGATCGCATCCACTGCCTTGCCTTCATTAACTTTCCTGGTAACTTCCTTGAAAAACTCAATAAGATTGGTTAAGCATGACCTACCATGCACAAAGCCACACAGACTATCCCTAATCAGTCCATGTCTATCCAAATATTTATGTATCCAGTCCCTAGAATACCTTCCAATAACTTTACCACAGCTGATGTCATTCTCATCAGCCTATAATTTCCTGGTTTATGTTTAGAGAATTTCTAAAACAGAAGAACACCTCCTCCTCTGTAATCTGTACAGGGTCCATGAAGTTCTTGCTGCTTTGCCTCACTTCTATAGACTCTGTGTCCATCTCTTGAGTAAATACAGAAGTAAAAACTGTATTTAACATCTCCCACATTTGTTTTGGCTCCACACATGGATTACCATTCCAGAAGTCCAATTTTGTCTCTTTCAATCCCTTTGCTCTTAACATATCTGTAGAATTCCTTAGGATTCTCCTTCTCCTAGTCTACTAGGGCAAATTAATGCTTTCTTTTAGTCCTCCTGATCTCTTTCTTATATTTCTTATATTCTCTTGCATTTCTAATACCTGCATTTTTTGCATTTGTTACTACCTGCCTATACTTTCTATGCACCTCCTTTTTTTTCTTAACCAGGGCCTCAACATCTCTTGAAAACCAAGGTTCCATACACTTGTTATCTTTACCTTTTATTCTGACGACACATGCAACATCTGCACTCTCAAAATTTTACTTTTGAAGGCCTCCTACTTACCAAATACATTTTTGCTATAAAACAGCCTGCCCTAATCCACACTTGGCATATCATTTCTGATACCATCAAAATTGGCCTTTCTCCAATTTAGAATCTTAGACTGTGGACCAGACCTATCTTTCTGCATATTTACTTTGAAATTAATGCAAAGTAGATCAAGTATTGCACACTCTGTCTTTGGGACTTCTATATACTGATAGCGGAAACTTTTCTGAACACATTTGATAATCTCTATCCCATCTAGTCCTTTTACAGTGGAAAGCTAGAATAAACTACAATAACAGCCTTATGTTTCTTGCAACAGTCTGCGATCTTTCTGCAAATTTGTTCCTCTAAATCCCTAGGACTGTTGGGTGGTCTGTAATATAGCCATTAACGGGGTCATACCCTTCTTATTTCTCAGTTGCACCCATAACGCCTCATTAGACGACTTCTCCAGTCTGTTCTGACTGAGCACCACTGTGACATTTTCCCAGATTGGTAACGCCACCCATCCTCCTTTAATCCCTTCCACTCTATCACATCTAAAACAATGGAACCCCAAAGAATTGAGCTGCCAGTTCCGCCCCTTCTACAATCAAGATTCATTAATAGCTAGAATATCCTAATTCCAGGTGTTGATCCATGCTCTGAGCTCATCTGCCTTTCCTACAATATTCTCTGCAGCTCAGGACACTAGTCACACCATGTTCAACCTTTAGTTTCCTGACTTTGTCTGAGGTCTTAACAACATCAGTTTGCACAACCCCTCCACTAAGTGTTCTGGCACTCTGGTTCGCATTCCCTGGCAAATCTAGTTAAAACTCCACCATGCAGCACTTGCAAACCTTCCCGCTAGGGTATTAGATGCCTTCCATTTCAGGTGCAAAGCTTCTCCTCTGTACAGGTCCCACCGTCCCTGGAAGAGAGTCCAATGTTCCAAAAATATTATGACCACCCTCCTACACCAACTCCTTAGCCATGTATTAAACTGTATAATCTTCCTAGTTCTGGCCTCATGAGCATGTGGCACGGGTAGTAATTCGGCGATCACAACCCTAGAGGTCCTGCCCTTTAACTTAGCACCTAACTGCCTGAACTCCCTATGTAGACCTTGTCCTGTCCATGTCACTGGTACCTACATGGATCACAACCTCTGGCTGCTCCTCCTCCCATTTAAGAATGCCGAGGACTCGATCCAAGATGTCCCAGACCCCGGCACCTGGGGAGGCAACATACCATCTGGGAATCTCTTTCTCATCCACAGAACTTCCTTTCTGTTCCTCTAACTAACAAATCCCCTATCGCCACAGCTCGCCTCTTCTCTCCCCTTTGCTTCTGAGTCGCAGAATCAGATTCAGTGCCAGATATTTGACTGCTGTGATTTTCCTCTGCCAGGTCATGCCCCAACAGTATCCAAAGTGGTATGCCCATTGTTGAGGGGGATGGCCACAGGGGTACTCTACACTGGTTCTTTAACCCCTTTCCCCTTCCTGACTGTCATTCAGTTTCTGTACCTTGTGTGTAACTACCTCTCCAAATGTCCTATCTAACACCCCCTCAGCCTTCCAAATAATCCAGAGTTCATCTAGTTCCAGCTCCAACTACTTAACGCAAATAGTTAGAAGCTGCAGCTGGATGCACTTCTTGCTGGTCAAGTCGTCAGAGACATTAGAGGTCTCCCGGTCCTACCACATCCCTCAAGGAGCATTCTGCTATTCTGCCTGGCATCTTGACTGTTCTAACTGAGCAAATATAAAGAAGGAAGAACAATGAATTGTGAGGAGAGAAGAAACTCTACCTAGCGCTTCTTTTCCTTTTCTGACTAAAGCCTCAAAATCCCCACTCTCCACTCTAATGAGGGCCACTCCACTTGTCCCTGCCTTACTTTAATTTGTTCTTGCCAATGATCCCGAACACTAGTTGGCTGCTGCTCAACGCTCCAAACTGCCACAAGTCGCTACCTGTCTTAATCAGTGAATCTGAGTGAAATACATCTTCTCAGGTCTCTAATCTGCTGACTGGGTGCTGCTCAACGATCCAAACAGCTGCCAGTCACTGCCTTTTCTATCCAGTCGGCAATCCTGAGTGAATTATGTCTTCTCAGGCTTCTGATCTCTGCTCCAAACTGCCACGGGGTGCTGCCTTTCCTACTCACTTCAACAGATGGGAACAATGGGAAAAGAAGCGGCAGATGGAATATATAGGGTAGGGAAGTGTACGGTCATGCACTTTTGTAGCAGGTATAAAGGCATAAACTATTTTCTAAACAGGGAGAAAGTTCAAAAAATCAGTGGTCCAGTGGCTCTTGTGCAGGATGCCCTAACCTAATGGTTAACGTGCAGGCTGAGTCGGTGGTAAGCAAGGCAAATGCAATGTTAGCATTTATTTTGAGAAGACTGCTATGTAAGAGCAAGGATCTAGTGCCAAGGCTTTGTAAGGCATTGGTCAGAATGCACTTGGAGTACTGTGAGGAATTCTAGGCCCCTTATCTAAGAAAAGATGGAGAAGGTCTCTAGGAGGTTCATGAAAATGATTTGTGGAATGAAAAGGTTAACATACGACGAGGGTTGGATAGCTCTGGGTGAGTATTCACTGTAGTTCAGAAGAATGAGAGGGATCCTATTGAAACCTGACTAATATTCAAAGCCCTAGATAGAGTGGATGTGGAGAGGATGCTCCCTATAATGGATGAGTGTAGGACCAATGGGGGCATTCTCAGAAAAGAGGGACATCCATTTAGATAAGAGATGAGAAGGAATTTCTTTAGACAGAAGGTGGTGATTCTGTGGAATTTATTGCTACAGACAGCTGTGGAGTCCAATTCACTGAGAATATTTAAAGTGATAGTCAGGGCATGAAAGGTTATGGGGAGATGGTAGGAGAATGGGTTGAGAGGGATTATAAATCAGCCATGATGGAATGGTGGAGTAGACTTGATGGAACAAATGGCCTAATTTTGATTCTGTGTCTTATGGTCCAACATGTTGTTTACCTTCAAGATTTCCCTTAGTACACTGTGTCAAGTGGGGCCCACAAATCATCTTCCACTTCTAGCAAGTTTTCTGCTTCTTCCTCCACACCTCAGTGAGTTTGTCCTCTGGCTATCATCCACAGACCAACGGTTAGTCTGAAAGAACCAATCAGCAAGTGGAGAAATTTCTGCAATGCTTTGATACCTCTAACCCTTCCACATGGAAAAAGAATCTATTCTGGGCAAAACTATCCCACAATCTATACACATCCTCTGCCATGTGTATGTCACCCTTTGAAGTGCTTCATGGCTACCAACTCCCATTGATCCCCGTGGAGAAGCCAACAGTGGAGGTTATGTCTTCCAGGACCCAACTTTGTCACTGGCAGAATGCTTTGAAGAGGGCACGGAGGGTCATCTTGCTGCCAACCATGCTTACTGCCAGTAGGGCAGCTGCAGCCAGACTTCTCTGGTCTGGAGACCACGTCTGGCTATCCATCCAGGTCTGCCCCGAGCACTGACGCCCACAAGCTCTCGATCCTGTTCATTGGCTCCTTCAAGATTACCGATTGCATCAATCTAGTCACGTACCACCGCCATCCCTCAGGATCACACCTGCCCTCCACGTGTCCTGCATCAAGCCCATTGTCCATGGACCACTCAACCTTGCTGAGTCTGGACCTCCAGAACCTAGTATGGTGGAAGGTGGTCCAGTGCACACAGTATACTGGCTGATGGATTCACATTCTCGTGGACGGAGTGTGCAGAGCCTAGTGAAATGAGAAGGGTATGGCCTGAAAGAGAGGTCTTGGGTGCTTTCCAGTTTCATCTTGGATCGATTGCTCATCAAGGAGTTCCATTGAGCCCACTTGGAAGGTCCTGTGCTATCAGGTGCCAGCCGTTGTCAGGGTGGGTAGGGGGGTTGGGGAGCAGCTCCTGTCAGGCCTGCACAGGTAGGGACATCCCAGTCCTCACCCAGCTAACAGAAGTCACCTGCCACTTGCTTCCAACTCATCACCTGCAGCCTATTTAAACCCATCTCTTAGCCACAGTCCTTGTTCACCCAACAAACCAGCCAGTCGCTCCTCGCCTTCAGTTATCTCGTTGCCTGTGGAGTTTGGTGTCTATTCACTCCTATTTTATGGCCCCCTCATGGCTTGTTATTTTTGCAGTTTACTATTAAGATTATCATTCATTACTGAATCATCTCCACTCTCTGTTTTTGGGTCAAGCCTCCTCTACATTTCCTGATACAATTACTTGGGTTTGTGAACAAATTTTTTCTCCTTATCCAAGCAATGGGTCAGCAAAGTAGCATAGTGGTTATTGTAACACTGTACAGTGCCTGCAATTGGGATTCAATTCCCATCACCATCTGTAAGGAGATTGTACATTCACTCCATGACCACATGGGTTTTCTCCTGGTGCTCCAGTTTCCTCCCACATTCCAAAGACCTGCGCATTAGTAAATTGTGGACATTCTATGTTGGTTCTGGAAGCATAGTGAGACTCGTGGGCTGTGCCCAGCTCATCCTTGGACTGTGTTGGTGCACTTCACTGTACGTTTTGATGTGTTGTTGAACACATGACAAATAAAGCCAATCCTTATTTTCTAAAAAAAGCCAGAAAATATAGTCCAGTTATCATAGCGTCTGTTGCTAAAGAGGAGAGATTAAAGAGCAGAGTCCTGAAGAAACAATTGTAACCTCTTTGGAATATTCTGATTTTATTGGTGAATTTGAAATGGTAGATTTAGGGACACAGGTGATTCTACAGTTGCAGAAAATATTGAGCAATGCACTTAAAATGCTAGAGGATCTCATCAGGTCAGGCAGCAACTATAGAGAGAAATAAACAGTCAGCCAAAACGTCAACTCTTTATTTCCCTCCTCAGATGCTGCCTGACCTGTTGAGATCTTCCAGCATTTTGTGTAGACTTTGGAAGGATGTTTCCCCTGATTAAAATGTCTTATAAACTATAACAGTGTGTAGTGTCAAAATAAGGAGCAGGCCATTTAAGACTAAAGTTAGGAGAAACCACTTCACTCTGAATTTAATGACTCTTTGGAATTCTCTGCCCGGAAGGACTCAATCACTGAAAGTGATCAAAATAGAAATCAATAAACTGCAGGATATTAAACTAATGAATACTGTAGGAAAATGCTGTTAAGGCTGAAGATCTACCATACTTTTATTAAATGGCAGTTCAGGTTTCGGGCATTCAACAGCCTAATCCTCTTCCTGCTCCTGTTCCTTACGTTTTTGCCATTTTGAGGAGTGGGAGAAATTAACTTTGTTTTAGGTATATTTTAACTGCTATTCTGAGTCCAATAATTTCAGAGCGAATATCCAAATAGAGTATTATCTGATTATTGTGGGACATCATTAGTATATGAACATCTGTGTCTTTTGATTTGATATCAGGCTAGAATTACACTTCAGGTGATGCAATATCCAATCTTTGTGAGAGAAGATCACATTCCTCAGGTGAGTTGAAATCTGATTTAATATTAGAGTATAGCTTTTTGGAAAGTCACAATATCTTCATGTAATTCATGTAATTAGAACAGTCACATTGAAACTACTGGACTCAGGTTGGTTGTTAAAATGCAAATCTACTTAAATTGTTTCTTCCCAGACCTCAAAACTGGAAGAACATAAGAACAGGAGACGTCACAGATCATAATTTAATCTTTGCAGAACTTTTCACACATTATTTATTACTACTCAGTGTTAAAGAAATCTTCTATGAATGAGTATTCACTCTCTATGGATTTTGTATGAATAACATTTGATGATCAAGTTTAATTGAATTCTTTGTTGAAGTAATAGCTTGTTTTTGAAGTGACACATGTCTGTGTGAAGCTCTCAATGCATAACATTTAAACGTCAACTCCAGCAGCCCTGGCCTTACATGTTCTCCTTGCAGTGTTTCCATGTGGCCATGAGGCTTTACGTCAAATTCTCCAATTTCTTCCCACAGCTAAAGACTTCCCAGCTAATAAGATAATTAGTTGTTGTAAATTATACCCAATGTTGGTGAGTGACAGGTGAATAGGCAGGGGCTGGGGCAGTTGATAGAACAGAAAAGGAAAAATAATTACAGGAAAATAAGTGGGCAAATAGAACTGATAAGAATGCTGTCAGACTATTAACATTAACTTGATGGGCCGAGTGGCCTCATTTCATAAGAAAGGAAATTTGAGAAATTTAAAGGAGAATCTCAATTATATCAAAAAATGATGTAAACTTTCTTCTGATTTGGAATTTAAGAAAGGTCATAGATTAATAACAATAAGACCATTAAGAGTAGAATCCATGAATCCATGAGTAGGAGTTGGGATGTAATGTTAAAATTGTACAAGGCATTGGTAAGGCTGAACTTAGAGTATTGTGTACAGTTCTGGTCACCGAATTATAGGAAAGATGTCAACAAAATAGAGAGAGTACAGAGAAGATTTACTAGAATGTTACCAGGTTTTCAGCATCTAAGTTACAGGGAAAGATTGAACAAGTTAGGTCTTTATTCTTTGGAGCGTAGAAGGTTGAGGGGGGACTTGATAGAGGTACTTAAAATTATGAGGGGGATAGAGAGAGTTGATGTGGATAGGCTTTTTCCATTGAGAGTAGGGGAGATCCAAACAAGAGGACATGAGTTGAGAGTCAGGGGGCAAAAGTTTAAGGGTAACACGAGGTGGTATTTCTTTACTCAGAGAGTGGTAGCTGTGTGGAATGAGCTTCCAGTAGAAGTGGTAGAGGCAGGTTCGGTATTGTCATTTAAAGTAAAATTGGACAGGTATATGGACAGGAAAGGAATGGAGGGTTATTGGCTGAGTGCGTGCCAGTGGGACTAGGTGAGAGTAAGCGTTCAGCACAGACTAGAAGGGCTGAGATGGCCTGTTTCCGTGCTGTAATTGTTATATGGTTATATGGTTAAATATTGGAAGAACACAAGAGGAAAATCTACTAGAGAAGTAAAGATGATAACAAAATCAAGGAAAACAAAGTTAGAGTAGAATAGTTAAATGGGTAAATGAATGCTGGGGGGAAATCAATATCATTGCAGTTTTAGTCATGATTTTTCTTACTCAAGATTTAAACTGATTAAAAATATGGCAAAAAATCGAAAGTCATTGACAAATATTCAATCTTGGAATTTCAAGCATCATTTAAGGTCCCTTGAATGGTAACCATATAACTTGATGAAAGTTACATTTCAAGTGCTCAATATTTGTATAACATTTATGTGCTGACATCTAATACAACCTTGATCTGAGCACATTTTATTTGTTCTGATGGTAAAGACTTTGCAGAGGAGAAGATAAATTCAATTAATTGCAGACATTCCTAACTCCACAATTAACTCAGGTAGAAGCAGACAATTGTTCATTGTGAAGAAAACTACACATCTGAAGAACATCTTCTTTGAATAATTGATGTTATTTGTGAGGTTTGTGAGCTTTGAGTACAAAATACAACTTGGGTCTCAATAGAAACCAGACAAACAGGGACAATCCGAGGAACAAGAATAGGAGTGAAAAGAACTTTAGCGATCTCTAGCAATATGAAGCTGACTTTGGTAAAGTGAATCAATTGAGGAGATTTGTTTAGAAACAATAAACTGTTTGAATACGAAGTGTGGATTTTCTCCCAGGCCAGATGGGATGTAAAATGATGTGTTTACTATATAAAATAGATGCTGCTGCGGGCTAAAATTTAGCCGAGGATTGACTAAATCTACCTGATGGATCCATGCTAACTTATTGCTCTGACAAGAGCCAGTCAGCAACCAAAGAGAACACAAATGGAAGTACAGTAATTGCCAGTCCTCCCAAACGATTTCAGCCATTAACCAATTCATGTATTTGAGATATACTTCTGTCTGAATGTCAATTAGCTCATTAAGGTTACAAGCAAATTTTCCTGTGGGTGTTTGCAGTAATTTATTTAAAATCTAAGAAGACATAGTCACAGATTAGTTATTAACTGGTGAAAACACAATAGTGCCTTACTGAAAGCAGTGGTCAAGATCAATGTATGGAATACTGAATAAGAGACGTACTGAAGTTTGGCAGATAGGAGCTGTATGGAGTAAGGAGATGTGATCTGACAGATGTTGGTGAATACAGAATGAAATCATTCCCAGTAGGAGATGACCACATGGTAATTAAAGAAGAGCTGAATGAAAGAGGAAACACAGCTTTGAATGGAACTACTGAGCAAATAAGGATAGATCAGGTATTAGAACATTAGCTTCAGCACAACTATAATCATTTAAAAGGAAATTACATAGCTCTGCACATATATTTGATGAGGGAATATAATGACAAATTACTTGGATGTGCTCATTATCACACGCTGGAAGCTTTGAAGGTGTACAAAGATAGAACAAATAAATTATCAAATGAGTTCAAGAGGTGAATTTCAGAGCTGCATCACACAACCATGCAAGGATCTGAGATCCATCTGTTAAAGTCACGATTTATGCTTTATTAACAATGCAAACTTCCACCATGCAGAATATACTGAATCCTGCAAAATCTGATTCTAGTTTATTGGTTAAAGTGAACAAAATGGAGAAACAAACTCAAAGGTAAGGGAGTATTTAAAGTGTGAGACAGGGAGAGCGGAGATAGAGAAAGAGAGTAGGTGCAGAGTTAGAATCAAGTATTGCGAGGGACTAGACAAGGGATGGGTAGAAGTCATGGGCAGGTATCTGGAGAAAAAAAAACTGCTGGAAGAATTCAACAGGTCAAACAGCATTCATTGAAGGAAATTGACAGTTGATGTTTCAGTTTGAAACCCTTTAAATGGACTGGGGTAGAGGTACATACTTGAAGTAGTAGAGTTGGAATATAGACCGATAAAAGACAATGTATATTGTATATAATGTATTATATATATTGTATACAGTGTACAATGTATTCACTGGAGTTTGGAGGAATTGGTGGAGGTGACCTCATTGAAACCTATTGAATGATGAAAGGCCTTGATCGAGTGAATATGGAGAGGATGTTTCCTGTGGTGGGAGGGTCTGGGACCAGACGACACAGCCTCAGAGTGGAGGGGCATCCTTTTGGAGCAGAGATGAAGAGGAGTTTCTTTGGCCAGAGAGTGGTGAACCTTTGGAGTTCTTTGCTGTGGAGACCAAGTCTTCATGTATATTTAAGGCAGAGGTTGATGGATTCTTGATTAGTCAGGGCACGAAGGGAAACTGGGGCTGAGACGAAAATTGGATCAGCAGTGCTATAGTGTTGGAGCAGACTCGATGGGCCAAATGGCCTAATTCTGCTCTTATATCATATGGTCTTAAATGTATTTAGGAGAAATCAGATGTGACGTGCAGCTTTAAGTTACAAGACTTTCAAATTGCTTCTCCTAATAGTCCAGCTGGATATGGCTATGCTTACCCATATTATAGAAGTCAGTCCTGGAATTTCAATAGTTCAGTTGTTCAATGGAACACAACCTGAAATCCATACTCTTCGCAGACATCCTTGAAACAGAGATAAAAAGATCCAAAGAGTGACAGAAAAACATCAGTACCCCAAAGACCCCCAAAAAGCAACAACAAAAGCATCATACTACCCCCACTTGCTCCAGCAAAAGCATCAGCATCCCCTCCCCAAGCACCCACTATGTAAGCAACAGCAAACTCCGGAGGTCATGATCTAAAGCCCATCAAAAACTACTGAATATCACCACACTTCAGCATCTCAACAGGTGCTCCCTCACTAATGAGGGAGAGATATCGCTCCTGCCGCAGTGAGAGGAGAGGCCGGCAGCTCACTGCTTCTTGATTTTTCTTTCTCCCGCAACATTGTCAAGGAATCGGTCGTCCACAGGGCTACACCATGAAGGTGCAGATCTTCCAGGCTGCTCCTGGAGATCCTGAAATACGAGTTCTGAAGGGTGAGAACATAGTGTGTGCACAGCTTTAGATCTGACTGCCATGTTGAAAAAGAGACACAAGAACAGGAGATTTAAACTGTTTCAGGGATGAACTTGAAGAAGTAGCCCATGGCAGCAAAAAACTTCTGATGCCATCTTTAGCTTCTCCCACTCTCTTAATGATATGGCTAAAGTTGGATTGACAAAAACAGCTCCCCTAACCCCTGCTATAACACATTTCAATACACCACATCCACCACCACAAAATGTTGTCTGTAATCATTCACAATTTCCTTTCACATGGGTCTGCCAATACAACAGAAAATACAGATGTATGCCTTGTGCCTATGCAAAACCCATCACCCATCAACTTCCACCTGCAAATAAATATCACTTAGAGAATACAGACAAGCTGAAAAATATAGAAAGAAATGAACTAAGCTGAGAGAGAGATAGAAGCCATAACACAAACAACATATTAGGAATCATTTTAAACATGCACCTAGGACATACGCAAGGTTGACTTAGCACTCATCCGAAACCTTCAACACAAGGGCCCAAACCTCTTTCAGGCTTCGAACACAACCAGGTGCCAAACCAAAAGGATGAAAGTACAACATCTTGATGAGCAAGTTGAACCAATGATTCAAACTAAAAAGCCTCATCAGGTGGGATCTTTACACCAATTTTGAAGTGTTAAATAAACACTTACACAGAACCTAATCTCCAAAGTTCACTCCAAGTTATTCCTGACCATGTTTGAAGTGGTATCCAAGGATTCAGCTCAGGATTGTGGGGGAGTTTAGGAGCAAAGGGCACTTCCTCAGAATACAAGGACGTCAGTTTAAAACAGAGATGAGGAAGACTTTTTTTTTAGCCAGAGAGTGGTGAATCTGTGAAATTCATTGCCACAGACCACTGTAGAAGCCTAGTTACTTGGTATACTCAAAGTGGAGGTTGATAGGTTTCTGATTAGTAAGGACACCAAAGGTTACGGGGAGAAGGCAGGAGAATGGGGTTGAGAGGGATACTGTGAAGGAACGGCAGAATAGATCCATTAGGTGGAATAGTCTAATTCTGCTCCTGTGTCTCATGTTCTCACGGATGCTTTTTATGGACTTAAGGTATGTGTGTTACCAGCAGGATTGGGATTTGTCACTGATCACACCTAACTTTGGGGGGGGTGAAGATAGTTTGCTAAACTGCAATGGCCCACTTGATAAAATAGCAGTCCTCCAGTGACTTTGATTAAAATATGAGCAATATCATTAATGATTCATTAGTTTTCTACAAACTTTGAAACACTGTTTCTTTTTTAAATTGAAGAAATTCAATATTCTCTCGTTTTCTTTCATTAATCAGATTCTCTGGGGTACCAGACATCAGCTCAGCAACCCTACTTTGACATGCTTCCCAGGCATGAGATTTGCTCCCCACATGCAGCAGTTTAAAACCTGATTCAGTTCTCTGAGTGTCATTTCACTTAACCATTGGAGAAGCTACCTATTCTCTGGTTCATGGACTCGGTGCTTCTCCATGATTTCGGTGCAGATGACAATGTTATCCAGGTAGGAGTAAATCCAGTAGTATGAAAAGATGAAGATGGTTCACTTGATAAGCAAATGATATCTGATCTCATCAGTTTATAGCTGAATAGTTTGTTCTTGATCAGATGATCCTTTGTCAATGGAATTCCCATTGTTAAAACTGACCATGTTCTTCCAGGTCAGAAAACAAGTTTCCGATAATTTTACTTTCTCCGTGGGGAAGGGGGAATGTGGGAATGAGACGACAGATCCTGACTTACAGTTCTTGTAATCGTATTCATTCAGTATTGATCACTTGACCTACAGTAACAGTCAACTGAAGTCAAATTCTGCCTTTCTGCTGTAACAGTTAATTTTAATAGCTCTGCCTTCCTTCTGAGATGTGTGAAGAGAAGCCAAGTATAGCCAGAGAAGTGTCCTATTCTGTTGCAGAGATATTAGTTGGTTAATTAAAGAGAGCAATGACCAGTAGTTAATTGGACAGGAAGACAGGAGTGATGACCTTGTGACCTACAGCATTCCTCTGAAGAGAAATGGGGTATTCCCTGATTTTTATGCCTCATTGGTGCTGCTAAGTTACACATCAATTTTGCTGAATTACAACATGAGATTGCAATGATCCCTGGAAGAGTTTGCATATGGATTTTTGCTTCTCTGTTGTATGGAACCTTCAACATTAATGCATCCTCATAATGTCAGGGCAGTGTCCAGCGCTACCAGGATGCATTTTCCCAAAACTGCCCATTAAAGAACGTCCATTTGATTTACTGGTATAGTTCACTTTCTTATTCATTTGATTGCCTGCTATGTCCGGAGTGTGAACATGTGGGGACAATTTTCACTTCAGTCTGATGCTGCAGGTGTCCTACAGCCCTGCTGGCATTCATCACACTGATTTGGACAGATGACAAAGGTGCAAATAATCTTTGCGTCTGTCAATAACTTTTCATTTAGCAGCTCCCAGGGTGGAAATAGTGAGCAGGAGTGATGAGCTTGTCCCCTCCACCTAGAGGGACAGCTCTGCAGCTTCACTTAAGCTGCTACACCAATTTCATTGAAAAGCACCTTGGACAAAATACAGTCTTTTTTTTTATTTTGCATGCATATTCATTGTAAACTCTGCAAATATTTTGTTTCGCCAGCTTTGAACTGACTAAATGAATTTCTCAAATAGCTTGTGTGATTTCTGTCCAGAATTTGAAAGAGGAGTTTTATTTCTTCCAATATTTTTATTAATTTTCTACATAAAAGAATACAGAGTACAATCAGATATATGTCAAAAAAGGATTAAATATTATCAAATACATTATATTTGAATCACACTTGAAATCTCATTACCCTATATTCATGAGAATTAAATTAAATGGTAATATTAAAAGAGGAGCTTTTAGCTTATTAGACTGATTGTTCAGTTGAACAACAGTCTTTCTAGATCTGGTGTTCCCAACCCTTTTTATGCCACAGAGCCTTACTATTAACCAAGGGGTCCATGGGCTCCAGGTTGGGAAACCCCGCTCTAGATTCAGAATCAGATTCAGATTTTGTTATTCCGCGTACAGTGAAATGCGTTATTAGCGCTGACAACCAACTCACCCTAGGGCATGCTGGGAGCAGCTAGGAGGTGTCGCCATACATTCTGGCACCCACAATGCTCAGCAGAACTCAATAAAACAGCACATAAGAGGAAATCTGCAGATGCTGGAAATTCAAGCAACACACACAAAATGCTGGTAGAACACAGCAGGCCAGGCGGCATCTAGAGGGAGAAGCACTGTCGACATTGCGGGCTGAGACCCTCCATCAGGACTAACTGAAAGGAAAGGTAGTAAGAGATTTGAAAGTAGCAGGGGGAGGGGAAAATGCGAAATGATAGGAGAAGACCGGAGGAGGTGGGGTGAAGCTGAGAGCCGGAAAGGTGATTGGCAAAAGGGATACAAAGTTGGAGAAGGGAAAGGATCATGGGATGGGAGGCCTAGGGAGAAAGAAAGGGGGAGGGGAGCACCAGAGGGAGTTGGAGAACAGGCAGAGTGATGGGCAGAGAGAGAGAAAAATAGAGAGGGAAAAAAAACTAAATATATGAGGGATAGGGTAAGAAGGGGAGGAGGGTCATTAACCGAAATTAGAGAATTCACATACCAAGTGATAAATTAACAACAGCAAAACAAGCCCCATTCCTCCCACCTATGCACCCACCCACCTACCCATCCACTTACACAGTCCCCTAACCCTAGGACAGGCCATCTTCTTTGGCCTCCAACCTCCAGCAGGCTCATGAAGTTGCACGAATCAAGCTTTTGACTTCCCCAGTGGACTCACAGAAGCTCACAGACTCAGAGCTCTGGCCGTTGGGCCTTGAATTTTGGACTTCCAATCGAAGTTCAGGCTTCAGTCTTCAGCACTGACCAAGGACTTGCTGCTGATGATGAATAAGGATCAGAAATCAAAGCCTCAAGTTCCGGATTGGCCGATGACAGGACCTGGAACATTAGGCCTTGAATGCTAGGCTTGTGACTTGTGTATTTGTGTATGCCTTGAATCCTGGGCTTGTGATTTGTGTATTTGTGTACGCCTTGAATCCTGGGCTTGTGATTTGTGTATTTGTGTACCTAGAGGGTCACCAACAATTGTTACTCTTGCCTGCATGGAACTCCAATCCCAGAACACGTTGATGACTCCGGCCTTCATCCTTGCTGGTCTGCGGGCCTGATATCCAACGTTCACATCACTGCCCTTTAAATGCAGATCGGACGCTTAGACTCTGGTCTGTCCTCTGATTCTGCCGCCCCCCCCCCCCCCCCACATCTCTGTCCCTAACCCTCACTGTCCCCAAATCCATCCCTATGAACCTAAAAAACAAACTAACCGAGTCTAAAAACAGCGAAGTTTGAGCCACAACCTCAATGGAGACTGCAGCTTGGAGCCACATTGACCAGCAGCATTTTCTGTTGTTCTACTAACTTTTGATATAATGCACCCCTCCCATTATACCACTGATATAATGTGTGCCCTACATCATAACGCTCTGTACGTAACACATTCCTCACAAGAAAACTTTACGTTAAATGCGTCTCTCATTATATTAATAAAATATGCACACATACCCTCAGTGTTAGAATATTATTATTAGTTATTTATTTAAAAAAACAAAGTCACAATTAACAAAATCTCATCAATTAAATTTTAAAAGAATTTAAATTGTTTCTAACTAATAAATTCAAGCTTATGCAGGAATAGAGGATTAATTGTTATTAACATGTACTTGAAAAATGCTTGTACGGGGGTAAGTTTGGTTATAGGGGCATGGGCTTGGTAGTATGGAGATGGGTTTGATTGTACGGGGGTGAGGGATGTATGGGGGGTGGGTATGGTTGTATGGGGCTGGGTTTTGTTGTACAGGGGGTGGGTTTGATTGTACAGGGGTGGGGGTTGTACTGGGGGGTGCGTATAGTTGTATGAGGCTGGGTTTGGTTGTATGGGGTGGGTTTGGTTGTATGGGAGGTGGGTTTGATTGTATGGGAAGGTGGTTTAGTTGTATGGGGGGTGGGTTTGGCTGTATTGTGGTGGGGGTTTGATTGTATGGGGTGGGTTTGGTTGTACAGGGAGTGGGATTGGTTTTATGGGGGTGGGTTTGATGTTTCACTCTAAATGACTTTCATGTTCTTTCTTTGTTTTGTGACTATCTGGAGAAGACAGATTTCAGAGTTGTATAGGGATCCATACTTTGATAATAAATGAACCTTTGAAATAACTTTTGAACATTTGAAAAGTGCCAATATTAGATGGGTGTATTACAGCTACAATGTCATTATGCAATGTTCTAATATTCTACAGCAGGGTTTTGTATGAAGTCTCAAAGAACAGGAATAACACATAACTGAAGAAGGTCAGAACTACGCAGATAGCTGAGATGTCCTGTGGATTTCTTCACCAGTACAGTGCATAAGCTCCAAAGTAATTAATTTACATCTGGCAGGGTAGATGAGGAAATGAATCATGAAGTAACAAACGTAGCCACGTTTTGTGATGTGAAATTTACCTGCTAAGCCGGTGACGCGGAAACAGATCGTCAGCTGAATCTCAAACAAGAGAAATTCTGCAGATGTTGGAAATCCAAACAACACACACAAAATGCTGGAGGAACTCAGCAGGCCAGGCAGCATCTATGGTAAAGATTTTGGGCTGAGACTCGATGTGTCAGTCCATGGCCTTCTCTACTATAAGGCCACTCTTAGGTTGGAGGAGCAACTCTTTATATCCTGTCTGGGTAGTTTCCAAACTGACGGCATGAACATCGATCTCTCGAACTTCCGGTAATGGCCCCAGCCCCAAACCTTTTCCCTCAGCATTCTCCATTCCCGTTTCCCTCTCTCACCTTATCTCCTTACCTGCCCATCACCTCCCTCTGGTGCTCCTCCCCCTTTTCTTTCTTCCATGACCATCTGTCCTCTCCTGTTAGATTCCCCCTTCTCCAGCCCTGTATCTCTTTCACCAATCAACTTCCCAGCTCTTTACTTCACATGCCACCCTGGTTTGACCTTTCACCTTGTGTTGCTTCCTCCCCCTCCCCCCACCTCCTAATTCTAACTCCTTCTTTATTTCCCCAGTCCTGATGAAGGGTCTCGGCCTGTACTCTGTTCCATAGATGCTGCCTAGCCTGCTAAATTCCTCCAGTATAGTGTGTGTGTTGTCAGCTGAATCTCACCATTTTTGGCCAAAGCTTAAAGTTCATGCCCATATCCTGTGGGAGGTCACCACTGGGAGAGGGAATAAATACTGTAATAGATGTTTTGCAAACTACTTTCCAAATTTTCTACTTTGTAAATATGGATCGAATCATCTTTGTGCCCATTGGTCTTTTATTGGACTTTTTAGAAGAAGACAGCTTTGACTGAATCCATAGGTGGTAGAATAGCATTCACATTTATGGCATAATTATTTTTTGGCAGCCTTGATCCTGATGCTGGTGAGCAAGAAACTAGCTGTTTAAATTGTGAGTCCATTTTAGGTGGATCTTTGACTACTTTGTAATAATTAAAGGCAGGAACTGTGCTGAAAGTCCCAGGTATGTTAATTGAAAATCAAAAGTCTGCAGATACTGGAAATCTGAAGTAAAACCCACAAAACCATCAATGAAAGGTAATGGATCTAAACTTTGCATCCCTTTCCACAGTTGTTGCTTGCATGTTTCCAGCATTTTCTGCTCTCAACCCGTATTTGTGAATGGAGAAAAACTGGATCTTGTGTATGGGGTAGAGACAGAGTGCCACATTCAAATTCATGATGCACAGTCTCATAGGTAACATGGTGGGAAGGCGCATATCCTAGAAAGCAAATAGGTATTTGGTAAATGAAACAAATAGATTTTTAAACTAAGTTTACAGGAATTTTAGAATAAAGTTGTTGCCCAAATTTTTTAAAAGTGTCATAGGAAGTATAAAAATAAATGAAGAAAATACATGGGTTATTGGCTGTATCTTTAACGTTACTCTTTCAATAACACATGTACTTGAATATTATGTCTGTTGAATCACATTAAAATAATCAAAGGAATTTAATACATATGGCCAGATGGGGAACAAATCTGTTTTTGCAAAATAAATGAAACAGTATTTGGGTTTCTTTCAAACCAGCTTCGAAATAGAGTTACTTAATACATATTTATAGATGATCTTTTCGATAATGCTCCATTTAGAGAGAAATTTGAACAAAATACAAGATACAAAATTTTCAAGCAATGTAAAGGAGAAATGTTAAAGATAATCCAAAGACTTTGTAGTGGTTATTTCTACTATTGTGTATGGAAGTACTGACGCTGGGCTTTGCTGATGAGGATGTCAGGTATAGTTTGTTCCCTCATTGCCTTTTGTAGACCCTGTTGACTTTCAGGACTCAGTGGTGAACCTTTTGATCTGGACCTTCGATCTTGTTAAATCCCATGGTGTCAGGACTAACAATGAACTGACTATTTACACCCACTGGTCTCCTTCAGCTGTTGAAGTAGTGATCCTTCAACCTCAGCTACCAAAGTTCAAAGTAAATTTATTATCACAGTACATATATATCACCATATACAATCCTGAGATTCATTGGCTTGTGGGCATACTTAGTAAATCCATAAAATAAGAACCATGACAGAATCGATGAACGACCACACCAATCTGGGTGTTCAACCAGTGTGCTAAAGACAACAAACTGTGCAAATACAAAAAAGAAAGAAATAACTATAATAATAATAATAAATAAATAAATAGATAGATAGATAGATAGATAGATAGATAAATAGATAAATAAGCAATAAACATTGAGAATGAGATGGAGTCCTTGAAAGTGAGGAAATAGATTGGGGGAACATTTCAATGATGGGGCAAGTGAAGTTGAGTGAAGTTATCCCCTTTGGTTGAAGAACCTGATGGTCAAGGGGTAATAACTATTCCCGAACCTGGCTGTATGAGTTCTAAGGCTCCTGTGCCTTCTTCCTGATGGCACCAGTGAGAAGGGAACATGTCCTATGTAGTGAGAGTCCCTGATGATGGATGCTGCTTTTCTGCAACAGCGTTTCATGTAGATGTGCTCAATGGTGGTGAGGACATTACCCATGATGAACTAGACTGAACATTTTGTAGGATTTTCCATTCCAGGGCAGTGGTGTTTTCACACCAGGCTGTGAGGCAGCCAGTCATATACTCTCCCCGACACATCTGTGGAAGTTTGTCAAAGTTTTAGATATCATGCTGAATCTTCTCAAACTCCTAAGGAAGTAGAGATGCTGCCGTACTTTATTTGTAATTGCACTTGTGTGCTGGGCCCAGGACAATTCCTCTGAAATAATAACAGTGAGGAATTTAAAGTTGCTAACCCTCTCCACCTCTGATCCTCTGATGAGGACTGGCTCATGACCTCCGGTTTCGTTCTACTGAAGTCAATAATCATCTCCTTGGCCTTGCTGATATTGATTAGGAGGTTGTTTTTATGGCACCACTCAGACAGATTTGCAATCTACCTCCTATATGCTGATTCATCACCACCTTTGATTCAGCCAACAACAGTGGGGTCATCAGCAAACTTGAATGTGGCATTGGAGCTGTGCTTAGCCATACAGTCGTAAGTGTAAAGTGAGCAGAGCAGGGGCTAAGCACACAGCCTTGTGGTGCACCTGCGATCATGGAGATCATCGAGGAGTTACTGTTGCCAATCCAAATCTACAGGGATCTGCAAGTGAAGAAATTGAGGATCAAATTGCAGAAGGTGATACTGAGGCCAAGGTCTTGAAGCTCATTGATTAGTTTCGAGGGGATGATGGTATTGAGTGCTGTGCTGTAGTTGATAAAGAGCATCCTGATGTATGCAACTTTGCTGTGCAGATGTTCCAGGGTTGAGTGAAGACCCAATGAGATGGCATCTGCTGTGGACCTGTTGCTCTTCTTGGCAAATTGGAGTGGATCCAAGTTGCTTGTCAGGCAGGAGTTGGTGTGTTTCATCACCAACCTCTCAAGACACTTCATCACTGTGGATGTAAGTGCCGCTGGATGATAGTCACTGAGGCAGGTCACCACATACTTCTTTGGCTCCGATATTATTGAAGCCTGCTTGAAGACTGCCAAAGTAAGAGGTTAAATTCCTCAGTGAACACTCCAGTCAGCTGATCAGCATGGGTCTTTGGTACCTGGCCAGGTACCCCCTCTGGGCCAAATGCTTTTCATGGTTTCACCCTCTTGAAGTCTGCTCACACATTGTTCACAGAGACTGAAATCACAGGATCATTGGGGCCTGTAGGAGTTTGTGATGGTTCCTCCTCTTTTTCTCAGTCAAAGTAAGCACTGGAGGCATTAAGTTCATCTGGAAACAAAGCCCTGGTGTCACCTACGTCACTGATTTAACTTTATAAGAGGTGATAGTATTGAAGCCCTGCCACAACTGTCGTGCTTCCTTCATAAATTCATATTTAGGTTGGAACTGCCACACTGCCCGTAAGATCATAGCTGGACTTCTTGTAACTTTCTTGGTCACCAGACTCCATAAGGCCCTCAGAAGACTGTGGACCTCATGGTTCATCCAGGGCTTCTGGTTGTGGAAAACTCTGAATGACTTTCGAGGGGATATACTAGTCTACAACTGTTTTAATAAAATCCATTACAACCAATGCATTTTCATTCAGATCCTCAGATGAACACAGCCTAGTCCACTGGCTGGTAGAAATCTACTAGCCACTCCTCTGCCTCCTGCAACCACCTCTTAGTTGTCCTAATCTCCAGTGCTTTGCCTGTATGCAGGTAGGAGAAGGAGAGTCATGTGATTGATTTACTGAAACGCAGTCTGGCAATGGAGCGATAGGCATTCCTTATCTTAGTATAAAAGTGGTCCAGAATATTGGGCCCTCTGTTGCGACAGGTTATATGCTGATGGTAATTGGGCAGGATTTTCTTCAAACAAGCCCAGTTGAAATCAATGACTATGATTTGAAATGTGTCGGGATGGACTGTTTCTTGTTTGGGGATGGCATCATGCAGTACCTCAGGTGCTTGATTATTGTTGGCCAGCTGTTTATATTTATTAATTTTACTAATTCTGTTAAAGAGTGACACCTGCTAAGCAATATCAGGGCAGCTAAAGTCAACCATAGTGGATCTGTACAGGAGATTCTTTCTCTGAAAGGAGTCAATGAATAGGCTTATAGTTACCTTTTCCACAACTTGCTCTTTTAGATAGTGCCATATTAACCAACTGACTGCCTTTATATTTTCAGCCGCCATTGTGCAAATCTCTGTATTACTAGGCTACTTACTTCAACCACTGAGCCACTATATAACACTACATTTACTAAAGGGAATGCAGCAACTCATTTATCTCATTGGCTGTGGAAGGCATTGGAATAACAAACTAGCAACCAGTTGTTACAGGAAACTTCAGTAAGATTGAAGGGAATGTTTTTTAGTGTTAAAAGCGATGCTTTATGATGAAATATACCATTTAACAAGAAAAATACACTGGGAATAAAATGTTATTGATGCATAATTGAAAAGGCCATATTAACTGACTTTGTAAATCATTTTTTGAAGAAGCAGCAGATAAGCAACTCCTCTTTACATATTTGTCTGAATTTGCATCTCTGCTGGTTAGCAAAAGTATTTTAAAAAAGCCATTTTCCAGGTACCACAGACCTAGAAGTTCCAATCATTTCCTTGACAACAAAATTACCCAATTTAGCAAATATCATTTCCCCCAAATTCTGGTCTTGCAATAACACTAGGCAGTTAGAAAACTTAACTGTTTGGGGGAAATAAGTATATAATATTTTAATGTTTTATGATTTTCCTTCTATTTTACCAACCGGAATGTTCTTGAAATTAGCCTTTAATTTCTGTGCAGCCTAAAGCAATATTTGAAGGCTGGTATTCCTAACTGTAGGGAAAACATCCCAGCATTGTCCAGTTTAAAATGCTATATGGTCCTGCTGGCAGTGCAGAGATCCTACAGCTATACTTAATAAAGAGCCCATCCTTAGCTAAGGGAAATATATGTTTGTCATCTAGCCTTTTGAGCAGATTACAATTGGTCCTTGAAGGAAAAGTAATCTGGGAAATTTTAGTTATCCAACTGCCTGGTTTACTTTGGGTGATGGGGTTAAAATTACCCATATTCCCCCCTGATCCATTATTTTATCAGATAATTGTAAAAGCTGAAGAAGGGATAGCCTTTTCAATTCAATGCAAAGGTCAATTTGATGACATAGGAGTGAATCCTATTGAAAAGGTGTTACAGGTGATAAAGCATTCATACTGAACTTATAACAGGGGTGCGATGATTAAATGTGACAACTTTAATTCACATGCTCTTCAAGATTCAAGATTGTTTAAGGTCTTTTCCAGTAACCAGCAAGATCAAATATGTTGTATAATTTTAATTTGTATCTGTTCAGCAAACTTAAACTTTGTGTCTTATTTTACTTTATTTCAATAATAATTTCCTTCCATTGCAGTTTAGGCAAAATCTCTGATGAAAGGAATAGAATAAAAATGAAATTATTCCCATCCAGATTCCCAATTTGCTACATGGATTTGTTAGCAATTGAACTACACTATTGTAACTACAGCGGATTCCAGTTAATCAGGGCAGTCACTTACTTGGGACAACCCTAAAAGAGCAAAAGCTAATTGAGAGAATTGCCGGGATTTCCTTCATTTATTTCAAAGATTCAAAGTACATTTATTATCAAAGAATGAATAAATTATACAACCTTGAGATTTGTCTACTTACAGGCAGCCTCAAAGCAAGAAACCTGAAAAAAACAATGCAGAGGAAGAGAGAAAAAAACACATATCATGCAAATGATTGAAGCAAGCAACAGCATTCCGAACCAAATTTGTCCTTAGATCCCAATCCCGAGAACAGCCCAGAGTAAGCCCAAAGCCTCGGTCTCAGTTAATCACGAGCAGGGCAGATCTCTGCGAAGCTCACGAAGCACGGTCGCTGGGGCAGTCTCAGAGCCTCAGCATTGTGGAGAGAGGAGTGAACAAGACTGCTGCCAAACAGGCTCCAACTAGAGTCAGTTGCATGCACTTGTGCGGCTGCTAGATGCTACACCATGCTTATGTGAAGTTCCAGTAAAGACAATGATAGCCTGGGGCATTAGTAGTCAAGTGAGACCACCTCTGTTTACTTTAGATGAGATATACTATGATAGTGTGTACTCAAACCAGTTGAGTGAGGCCTCTATAGTTACACTTCTCCAGAAAGGTCTTCCTAAAACACATACAAATAAGCTGGGTGAACTCAGCAGGTTGGGCAGCATCCGTGGAAACGAGCAGTCAATATTTCCGGCCAAGACCCTTCATCAGGACTGAAGAAGGAGGGGGAAGGGGCCCTATAAAGAAGGTGGGGGGAGGGTGGAAGGTGCCAGGTGAAAAACCAATCAGACGAAAGATCAAGGGGTGGAGGAGGGGATAGGCAGGAGAGGTGAAGAAGGAATGTAAGGGGAAAGCACTATGGGTAGTAGAAGAAGGCAGAATCATGAGAGAGGTGATAGGCAGCTGGAAGAGGAGGCAGAGTGAAACTTGGATGGGGGAAGGGAGAGGAAGGGAATTACCAGAAGTTGGAGAATTCGATGTTCATACGTGTTGATTTGACCACAGCATCTGCAGTGTACTTTGTGTTTACTCTTCCTAAAACATAGTGTCCCATAGGAGTTGCTAGAGACAGACAAAATCACAGAAGGATGTGAACACACCCAACAACTAAGGCTCTATTGTTTTACTAACTTCAAAATATCATCGGCTATCCGCTCAAAGTTTTGATTGAGTTTAACACTTTTACTGTGAGTGGCGATTGTTCTTGCGTGAGTAGGGAGTTCAGACATATTGTAACATTCTGAGATGGGGCATGGTCGACAGCCCGCCCCTACATTTCTAATGACCAGTACTGTTTATTGTTCTTGTGATAAAATGCTTCAGTGAGATTATGGTGGGAAGTTCCAGATTGTTTGTTGTTACATTTAGCTCGGGTTATACAGTCATTTGCTTGTGTATTTGTGGGTCACCCTGACTGTAGCCGGGGTGTGTGATGGTCACCGCCCCCATGTGTGAGACTCGTTGGTTTCACAGTCCAGGTCATGGTGCCCAGTCTGTTTTGCGTCTATCACAGTAAAATGGTTGTTGAGTTAAAGAGCTTCCTCGTCTGTCATTATGGACCAAATGCTCGCCTCAATATACAGTATAGAGTAATCAATATCTGTAACTGATAAGCCAATTCTGTATAAAAAGTGGAACTTCCCAGTGACCAAAATTTTAATTCTGATTCCCTTTTGGCTTCCTTTTGTGCCACAATGAGACCATCTTCAGGGTGGAGGAGTAACACCTTATATTCAGTTTGGGTAGCCTCCAACCTGATTGGGTGAATATCGATTTCTTCCTCCGGTAAATGAATTTTTTTCTCCCCTCCCCTCTTCTTCTATTCCCCACTCTGGTCTTTTATCTCTTCTCACCTGCCTATCACCTTCCCCCGGATCCCCTCCTCCTTCACTTTCTCTTATGGTTCATTCTCCCCTCCTATCAGACTCCTTCCTCCCCAACTCTTTAACTTCTCTACTCAACTGGCTTCACCTATCACCTTCCAGCCATCGTCCTTCCCCTCCTTTTCATTCTGGCATCATCTCTCTTCCTTTCAAGGGCAGAAGAAAGGTTTTGGCCCCAAACATTGACTATTTGCTCATTTCCATAGGTGCTGCCTGGCCTGCTGAGTTCCTCCAGCATTTTGTGTGTGTTGCTATGGATTTCCAGCATCTGCAGATTTTCTCATGTTCTGCAAAAAAAAAAATAGCAGTTTTTTTACCAGTCTTCAGAACATTGAACCCATGAAGACTATCTCACTACTTCTTTATTTCTATTTTGGCACTAGTTATTTAATTTAATATTTTGTAGATATGCATTTACTGTAATTCACAGTTTTTTTTCTATTGTTATGTATCGCATTGTACTGCTGGCACAAAGACAACAAATTTCAGTGCATTTGCTGTGATATTATATTGTACCTGATTCTGATTCAGTGTGAGTGTCAGGGGAACATGCTGTTCTCCTCGCAAACAACAAAAATAAAATGAAATGCTTGAGTCCTCAGAGTGCATGTGTTCTGAGCCCAGTTATTTTACCAGAAATTCTGCAATACCTGCACTGCACCGTACAGTAACACTTCGTTCTACGTTCTGTTATTGTTTTGCCTTGTACTATTTCAATGCAGTGTTGTGATGGATGGTGTGCAAGACAAGTTTGTCACCGTACATCAGTACATGTGGCAAATAATCAACCAATTTACTAATTAAGCATTTTACCAACAGTCCCAGCCTGTTCAGTTTCTTCTTGTAATGCCCTGGTTCACATTTTTACTGTTTTGCTGTCGGTATTTCATTTAGCAGCTCTGTAAGAGCAGTCTGTTCTGCTTTCAACCTGCTTGGGTTATTGTTGAAGATACGGGATGCTCAGGAACGTGTGCCATCCAGTTAGGATGGTGGAACTGGGGGAGGTTTTTGGTGATGGACGCTGTTTGGCCTTGGGGCTTTTGTTCAGCGGGAGATAAAGAGAGAAGATGCTGGGGAGAACCAGTTGTAGGATTCGACCTGGAGCCAGGTGCTGAGATTGATTGAGAGTCGGTGAATATTGGTGAAGCATTGAGCTCCAACTTGAGCACATTTGACTGTTTAATTAAAATGGGCCCTTTTCTCTTTGTTTTCCTGTTAATTAAGATCCAGAAATGTAATTCCTTTAATTGCATGCAGTGTACTGTCTGTTATTTCATGGCACTAATTTGTAACAGGGTAGCAAATTACACAGCTTCCACATAAACCGGGGTTTGGGGTGGGAGAGTCGTCTCCATCTCACGGGTTTGATGGGACCGGAGTGTGCGTCCTCCCTAGACTTACGCAGCCAAGGAAACCAGGGGCTTTCATTCTTTTACCTCAAGCCATCCTGTTAAGAAGACACGCTTGTGAATCTCTTCTGCACTCTCTCTATTTTAAACACATCCTTTGGCACCCTGAACTGCACATAATATTCCAGATGTGATTTCAACAACGTCCTGTCCTGCTGAACGTGATGCCCCAATGTTTGCACTCAGTGCTTGGTCTGATGAAGTCAAGCATGCCATATTCCTTCTTCACTGCTTTGTCTACCTGCATTTCAGTGAAATAAATTACGTATGGAAGTCTCTGGGTATCTGTTCTACAGCACTCCCCAGGGCTCTGCCAAATTCTCACTCCAAACCCTTGATAAACCGTAAAAGTGGATCAGAATTTACAAACAAGAGAAAATCTGCAGACGTTGGCAATCCAAAATGCTGGAGGAACTCAGCAGGCCAGGCAACATCTATGGAAAAGAGTAAATTGTCGATGTTTCAGGCTGGTGAAGGGTCTTGGCCGGAAAAGTCGACCTTTTGCTCTTTTCTATAGATGCTGCCTGGCCTGTCGAGTTCCTCCAGCATTTTATGTGTATTGCTCAGAATTCAAATAGAGATAGATAAATAGATAATTTAATGATCCCAAAGGTAATTACAGTGTCACAGTAGCATTACAAGTGCACAAATATACAAATATTGGAAGGGAAGTAAGAAAGAATAAAAAGTTAAGTTACCACAAACAGTCTAACAGGAGGTGATAATCACTTCACCGGCTATAGGTTGACTCATTATAGAGCCTAATGGCCGAGGATAAGAATGATCCCATATAATGCTCTTTGGAGCAGCACAGTTGTCTTAGTCTATTACTAAGTGCTCCTGTTCAGCCAAGGAGGCATGCAGAGAGTAAGAAACATTGTCCAGAATTGCAGGGTTTTCTGTAGGGTCCTTTGTTCTACCACAGCCCCCAGTGTGATCAGTTTGACTCCTATAGCAGAGCTGACCTTTCTAATTAGTGTATTGAGCATGTTGGCATCACCTGCGTTGACGCCATTGCGTCAGCACACGACCACATTGAATATCGTACTGGCGACAACAGACTGGTAGGACATGTGAAGGAGAGGCCTGCGTACTCCTCAGGAAGGAGAGGTCACTGTGGCCCTTCCTGTGCACAGTCTCTGGGTTGGTGTTCCACTCAAATCTATCATCCAGGTGTACCCGCAGTTACTTGTAGGTCCTCACCGCATCCACGTCCTCACCATCAATATTAACATGGAACAGTGCAGGCTTAGTCTTCCTTTGTCATACTGATGTTGAGCTGCAGATGATTCAGCAAGCACCATTGACAAAGTCCTCCACCAGGACCCTGTATTCATCCTCCCGTCCTCCTTTTATACAGCCAACTACTGCTGAGTCATCAGAGAACTTCTGCAGACGACATGACTCAGTGTCATTTCTAAAGTCCGAGCTATACAGGGTAAACAGGAAGGGAGACAATACACCCCCCTGTGGGGCCCCAGTGCTGCTTACAGCCATGTCTGACACACAGAGCTGAAGCCACACAAACTGTGGTCTTCCAGTCAGGTAGTCCATTACCCAGGATACAATGGAGGTGCCAACCTGCACTTAATGGAGCTTTTCCCCCAACAGTGAAGGCTGTGTGGTATTGAAGGCACTTGAGAAATCAAAAAGCATGATCCTCATGGTGCTACCTTGGTTATCCAAATGGGAGTGGGCTCCGTTCAGCAGATAGATAGACAACGCCAATGTGCACCTGGTAGGCAAACTGTAGGGGATCGGGGGTCTGACCTGACCAGGGGTCAGAGGTGAGCCAGGACCAGCCTCCCTCAGGTCTTAATGATGTGTGAGGTCAGGGCCACTGGACGGTAGTCATTCAAGACTTTCAATTGGCCCTCCTTGGGTACTGGGACTGCACATTATGTTTTCCACACAGTCGGGACCCTTTCCAGGCTGAGACTCAGATTGAAAACACACTGGAGAACTCCACACAGCTGCTCAGCACACTCCCTGAGGAACATGGGGTTCACACCATTCAGTCCCAATGCGTTGCCGTGTCTGAGTTTCCCCGGAGACCTCCTTACCTGCTCAGTAGTGACGGTGAGTCCATGACGAAAGGTGAGTTGGTGAAAGGTGGGGGCTGGGTGAGGTGAAGATTGGGGCGATAGCAGTCGGTATGTGGGTGGTAGGTACAAGGTGCACTTGTTCATCCCTGTGTTGAATTGGAGTGGGGAGGATGGAGGAGGGGAGGTGTTGGTGCTGAGGGAGCATTGGGTGCCTCAGCACCTGGACAGAGGTACTGAGGGTGGTGTGAACAGGAGGGCAGTTGTCAAACCTATTGAAGAATTGGTTTAACTTATTCGCCCATTCACAGCTGCATTCCGAGGCTCTACAGCCAGGCTGATCGAAGCCAGTGATGTTCTTCATGCCCCTCCACACCTCCCATGTGCTACTCCGCCCAAGCTTGCTCTCCTGCTCTCTCCTGTATTTACACATTCAAAGGTCTATGCTGATACCAATATACTGCAGTGAAGTATTTAGTAAAGGATATGGTATTGAGCAGCAATTAACACAGAAATCTTATGAAAACATGGGGAAATTTAAAGAATAACTTGGATCTTTCATAAAACAGCTGTTCATTAACATTTAAGTCGATCTGTTAATATTGGACTAAATGCTTGTCTGGACCTATTAATATTAACTTTCATATGAAAATATTGCAATAGATTAAAGTATATGTTGCAAATTGCTCTCTGGGGTACCATAGGTCTTGTGAATAACACACTTCAATTGAAATGTGCCTTTTCCTTTGTGTACGCCAAACAGAATAAATTAGCATTGATCAACTTTCTATATTAAATGGAAGAACCATGCATATTTATTAAAGGATTGTGCGACACGGTATTACATTGATTAAAGTAAATAGAAGGGTGATCTAGAAAGGTATCTGCTACAATCAACATGTCTTTTAATGTGATCTTAATTTCGTATTTGAAGCTATAAGATGCTATAAGACACACAAACAACTCAAAGACTTTGACACACACAGCAGGTTACTCTCCCTCTGGGGGTGGGGGGAGAGGTCAATTTGGGCTCAATCAGTCTTTAGCTCTTATCCTGGTTCTAAAAGCTAGGTTACTGAGCCGCGGTCCTTTCATCCTTTACTGACACGTGCGGCTTGCCGTAAGCATATCAAAACATAGGAAAATGCTGATTCCTCAAAACCCTCCAAATTCACTGAACGGATAAGCAGACTGGTGTCAGCTTCCTCCCCCAGACTAATGACCCAGTACTGAGTGACACACATTTGACAACTTGTACCGTCCAACACCAGACTCCAGAAACAGACATTCTACAGTATTCTACTGTGGAATGGAGTTCTCTTATTCCACGATCCATATGAAGAGTGGTCACTGTCTGATAGAAATGGGGAAGTAGAAACCATGATGAGCTTCATTTCCACTATACCCTACAGTCAACACTTTCAAAGGGTGGTACATTGGCACAAATAGTAGTAGGGGGTGCTGCCTTACATCTCCAGCAACACACATGCTCATTCCTTCTTACAATGCTGACTAAGTGGAGTTTGCACATCCTCCCATTAAGGACATATGTTTCTTCCAGTTGCTCTGCTTTCTTCCCACATTCCAAATCCATGCCCCTCATTTAATTGAGACCAGATCAAAACTGGATCGATGCCAAGGAACATCCTGAACTGGTTATAGAAAGATATGCTGTTATCCAATCTCACTAATGTCACTTTCCTTACAAATTCTCAGTTCTGTAACTTGTATGTGGTCTCTATTGTGCAGGTGGAATAACTTGCTCAACTATCAGAAAGTTAGTCACTCGTAAATTTGTTACTACTTTGTCTATTTTCATTAGTCTAGTGTATAGAGGTAATTCAGCATTTTGTTGGGCGCCGGTCCAAGTTACGTCATCCAATTGTATGAAAATAAAACTACTTAATCTCAAGTTTTTGAAATGAACAGTTTAAAGCAATTTCTAATGTCATATTTGACCAACTTCTGTTAGTCCAGGCAAATATCAATTAACAGTTTTATCTGTGTTGTTCTCTTCTGAAAAAGACTTAATCTTTTATTTAATCTGTATTTTCTACATGCGCCTGAATGGAATCACTGACAAATGAAACACACGTTCTTCAGAAGGAGATCAAGTAATTATATCCTCTTGTCAGATAAGATGGCTGCCTTGCCAAATATATCCACTTTGTCTACAAATCTGATTCCATACATTTTGTCACCCGGCACATTCCCCAAACCTCTATCTACACCTTCTATGCTTTTAAAATGAACTCATTGCATCCTCATAGAGAACCATCTTTTTTTTTCTGACGGCATTCTGCAAACCTCTGGCTTTATCCGAGCCTTTCGTAACACCCCACCCACTCCACTTTCTTTATAACAGGAAATTTTGATGATGTGATTTGGATCTGTCAGCATTAGGAGAGAGGAGATGAGATGATGAATGAGGTGAAGATCCCTGCTGGCATACTATTAGTAATAGAAGAATCTGGTTCCTTGATGGTGTCTTATGATTCTTTACTCTGGATGTTAGTGCCTTCATTTCCATCTTTTTGTGTTTTTATTTCAGATTTACTTACACCCCCGTCCATCCCGACACTCAGTTATTCATAAGCGTTTTGTATTGCTTATTTTCATCATCTGATGGTATTCAACTCAGATACTAAGTTATCTGTTGACCCCAAACACTCCTCAGGTGTTGTACCTATATCTTTTTAATAAAAACTGACAAACCAAATGTCTTTCTATTCACCGATTGCATGTTGGCTTTGGGGACTTACGTATGGTTTTCTGAAGGAACAAGTAGCGTCATACAAGGAAATATGATGGAGCCTGAACTAATTATAATTTATATTAATGGCTTGGATGAAGGTATCAAAGGTGTGCTTGCTGAATGTACAGATGACAGAGAGATAGGGGAATACAAGACGTATAAAAAAGCTGGATCAGCATGTGGTACTGAACCTAGTAATGGAGCTCAGAAAAAGTCTGAGGTATTTGATTCAGTTGAAAAGGAATGTAGTCTTTGTGGGTCAGATGGACTTGGTTCAGTGAAGAAAGGGTTAACCTTGGTAATAGTGGGAAGTGAGAATTCCCAGTTGTTTGTGTTCGAAGGTGTGTTAAAAGTTAGTGAGGAGATAAAAGGTGGTGAGGTGAATGTTATTATTGAAGGAAAAGGGAAAAGTGTAGTTCCTAAATTGAATGAAGAAAGTTTAAAGTCTGGATTGATGTCAGAAGCAGCAACCAGGCTACAGAGACAATGGCTTGGTAACACGGTGCCTGCAAATCAATTACAGGTTGATTTGGAATGTAAAGGTGCCCCACACGCTATTGTTATTCAAGAGAGTGCTGTGAAGAGGCAGAGTTTGAAATGCTGTTTGGACCAAGAGTTTAAACTGAAAACTAATAGCATTAAGGGTCCTGAAGAGAAAACTAGCAACTTGCTTAAAATTAAAGAATTGTGTGGAAATTCGTAAAATGGTCTAAGTTTGGAACACATTGTTGATAAAATAACTCCTATGAAAGGAGCATGCGAAAGCTTGTTCCACACTAGTATACAAGTTAACCATGTGGGAGTTAACTGGAAAAGGGGCTAGGGTTGACGGGATGCCATTTTAAATAACAGAATCCGGTTTTAAGGGATTTCGACAAAGCATGTGAATAATAAAGACAACCCCATGGAAAATTGACTGTTAAGTTTGAAAGTAACATAAAGATTAGTATTTGCATGAACTTTTGTAATATACCCGTAAGCTAAGATCACAACAGTTTTTGTTTGCTGAAGGAAAGGAATAAAAATAGGTGGTTATTAAATTGGAGTCTGATGCTACAAGAATTTATTAAGGTACTAGATGTTAAGATATTAAAGGAAGTGACAATGTAATCGCTAACTGTTTAGATGCTGAATTGAATGTATAACTGTATTACTCTGTAGTGAAAAAACAACTCTTTTGTATTGTGTTAGATTCTGAAAATCCTGTAAGACTCTGTATTAATTCATTTTTACTGATGGTAAAAATCCTTGAAGGAAGGGGGTGTTACGAATGTGCCACGACTCTGTGGGGCCGAAGGGTACAAAGTCGCCCCCTCCTTTTTGAGAATCGCAAGATCGCTATTAATTCGGGTCTGGGACCCAGGAAATGAGAGAGAGACATGCAGAATCCTCAAGGTTTGGAATGTGTCCTGGCCTCAGCGAAACAAAAACCCCTGATAATGGCTATTGTCTCTTGGAGACGGAATTGTGTATTGAGTACTGTACTATTCATTGAAACCCCTCAGGGGACAACCAGAGTGGGCTGGTTGAGGGATTGCATCATCCCAACATGATTAACATCTGAGACCCCATGAGTAAGGATAAAAGAGGGTCTGGGGAACAACCCCTTTAGACGCACCAGGAGAAATGCTGGAAATCCCGTGACAGCGTTTAATAGTGACAGCCGGTGGGGGGGCTCGTGTGCATCCTTCCCTTTCCTGGGATTGGCGGCCTCACCACGGAAGAACAGCTTAGCTAAAGGAGAGGCCACAAGTGAACGGCCACACCAACGAGACTCTGACGGATCGAAATCATAAACAGAATTGGCAAGTTTCTCAAAAATCTCTCTCTCTCCAACCAAAGGCTGCAGCCTGCATGAACTGAGTGATTTTTATATTTCCATCGGACAATACATTATCCCCTAGACAATGATAGAGCTATTTCTTATTGATTATTACTATACCCGCACTTTTAGATTTAGTATTGACGACGTATATTATCTGTATATTTGCATTGATATTATTTTTGTGTATTTTTACTAATAAATGCTGTTAAAAATAGTACCATCAGACTTCAACGGACCTCTCCATCTTTCTTGGTAAGTGACCCAGTTATGGGGTTCGTAACAGGGTCTTGAATTACAGAGGCATCAACATGTGCTTGTTCATTATGTGCAAAAGGCTTGCATGCCTGTAGCTGGAAATTTAACAAAATGCTACCAATGTTACTGATTTTATGAAGGGAATTGAACATAAAAGTAAGATGGTTATGGTTCAATTATTAAAGGCTTTTGTGAGACCATAAGTGGGGTCCCATGGAGAAGATTGCTTTCCCTACTTAAGGAAGAATGTTACTGTATAGAAAGCAGTTCAGAGAAGATTTTATTGCCTAATGACTGGAATTACAAGTTATAGGTTGAATAGACTACCTGTAGTTCCTTAAGGTTGTTAGAGCTGGGAGAGGTAACAGGGACAATCTTCCACTACCTATTAAATGCTCCCAGTGGTGTGTGCCTCGAAAAGCCTCTGACAACTGAGTCCAACTCCTGGTCTTCACATGTGGCTTTGCTACCAAACCCGGCGGAACCATTTCTAGTGGCAGGAGATGGTGCAAAGGTGGGTTACTGATGCCTTAAAACCAGTTGTTTTGGGCAGGTGGGATGTTTGGCAGCTCACCTAGGAGAAGGAAAACTGATCTCAAATCTTCGCTGCCTTGCAGCTATACCCAGGGTTCAGGAGTGACTCCTGACGGAAAAGTCCAGAGCTGGAGCCCTAAGGCGATCGTACATTGAGTTCAATGATGACTGGCAACTCCTGCAATGCACCAAAGTGTATCGGTCTCTGCTGTCCCTTTGGGTTCATCAGATGCATGGAGAAGGGGTGCTTGCTCCCCATATCATACTGCCCATGTTTGCATATCTAGACAGCTAGGAATCAATTTGCATGGTCGACCCTGACCTACGGAGGCCCTCACTCACTCAGACTACCTGTCTCTGCTGGAGTTTTAGAAATGAAGGTAGATTTGATTGAAGTTGATCATGTTGGATTTTGACTGAATGGATGTGGAGAGTATCTTCTTTGAGAATCTAATATTAGGGAAATTGTTTAAAAATAAAGACTCACCCGTGCAGGACAGAAATGGAGCTCTTTTTCTCTCTGAATGTCATGTGTCCTTGCGATCTGGTAGAAACAGATTCTTGCAATATTTTTAAGGCAGAGGTTTATTAATTAGAAAGGAGAAAAAAGTTTATCAATGGTAGTGGGAATGCAGAGCTGAAATGACAGCCAGCTCAGCAACAAATAGTGGAGCAGGCATACATTCTCGATTGTGTGTGGTTGCTGCAAGCTGCTGCCTGAGCTATCTCTGCGAGTAATGAATGCTGGAAACTAACATGATAGCAACCTGAAGAGAAACTTTCATAGCTTCAAATATGTGAAAGCATGTTTAATCCAATGAAAGATTAATATTTCATAGGTGTTACGTCTGCCGTAACTGGCTGTCTTACCAGCAAAGATAGGAGTGTCAGTTGGAGTCTGGTACTATTTTCAAAACAGTGTTTATCAGGAAAATATACAAATCAATACCAACAATGCAAATATACAGATAATACACGTTAGCAATACTAAACCTAAAAGTGTGGGTATAATAATAATCAATAATAAACAAGCTCTATCATTGTCTAGGGCAGGGGTCGGCAACCTTTACCACTGAAAGAGCCACTTGGACCCGTTTCCCACAGAAAAGAAAACACTGGGAGCCACAAAACCCGTTTGACATTTAAAATGAAATAACACTGCATACAACGTTTTTTTTGTCTTTATGCTATGTATAAACAAACTATAATGTGTTGCATTTATGAAATTGATGAACTCCTGCAGAGAAAACGAAATTACATTTCTGCATGCAACAAAAACATTTTGAACTCCAAAAAAAAGACGTTGGGTTGAAGGTTACTTTTAAGTAAAATACTCAACGTCTATTTGAGTCCTTCTTGTATTTATGAAAAACGCTGAACTTAAATTGTCCTCCAGCAGCAAACCAAAAATAACGTCAGCCAGCTGTCAACCTGAAAAATAAAAGGACCATTTCACTGAACAATGAAAAAATATGAATATACGTAAAATAATAGGCAATTAAAATATTTATCATACTTGGTTAATGGGATTTCTTCTCCTGGACCTCAGCGCACAGCGTCTGCACATCAGGGCTGTATGACGTCACCTTCATCTTTACACAGGATCGCAAGCTGTCATCTGTGAGGCGTGCGCGATGTTTGTTTTTAATAAAGTTCATGTTGGAGAACACCTGCTCATATACATATGTGGATCCAAAGATCGACAGGACTCCAAGCGCATACTTTTTAATGTTTACATAAATGTCGGGGATAGCATTCCATGTTTCGAACACAAGTTTGTCCGGTTCGGGCAGGTTTTCAATATCACTCCATTTGTGATTCTGAGCAAGAACGGCCTTCTGACGGGCAACATCTTCAAGGTCTGCTGTCAAGCGTCTAAACTTGGACACCCATATGTCTTTGTCGGCTATGTCGGCCAGTTCCATCTCAAGATCAGGTTGACTCACACTTGCCAATGCAGTCGTGTTCAGTAGGGATGGATCGATGCTTAGGGGAGTGACCGGGAAGGATAATGTGTTTTTTTCCTCTCTGAACTCACAGAAGCGTTTCCCAAATGATGCTTGCATTGCGATGATTGCAGAATGTAAATACTCCGAATTTATCTTGTTGTGAGCTTGTTTGAACTCTCTCAAATTGGGGAAGTGAGACAATGTGCCTTTCTGTAAATCTCTGGCAAGCACAGTCAACTTGCGCTGGAATGCCAAAACATCCTCCAACATGTGCAGGGCTGTGTGTCCTTTCCCCTGAAGAGCTGTGTTCAGCATGTTCAGGTGCGCTGTCATGTCCACCATGAAGTGTAGTTTTTACAGGCACTCTGGCTGTTCCAGCTCAGGAAAGGTGAACCCTTTGTTGCCCAGGAAAGTTTTCACTTCTTCCAGACACGCGACAAAGCGTTTCAGCACCTCCCCTCTTGACAGCCACCGGACTTAGTTGTGCAGCAGGAGATCAGAATATGCGCTTTCCAGCTCGTCCAGTAACAAACGGAATTAACGGTGATTTAAACTTTTTGCCATTATTTTATTGACAATCTAAATGACAACATCCATTACTTCTGTGCATTCCGGAGGAAATGTTTGAGCGCACAGTGCCTCTTGGTGCAAGATGCAGTGAAAAGTCAGCAGCTTTCTGTCCAGCGACTGCTGCAGTAAAGCCACAAATCCCTTGTGCGCTCTTGTCATACTTGGTGCCCCATCAGTAGCTACTGACACCAGGTGGGTGGTCTTTATTACTTTGGCTCTTAAACAATTCAAGACAGCCTCACAGATGTCCTCCCCCAGTGTTTGGCCTTTTAGAGGCATCAACTCAATCATTTCTTCCTGTGGCCCAGCAGAGTTTACATACTGCAGAACAGCGCTATTTGTTCAATATCACCTTTGTCTTTAGACTCGTCACAGGCAATCGAGTAGGCCACAGCTGAATTGATGTCTTTAATTTACTGTCTTCTGATGTCTTCTACCATTTTTATGGTTCTGTCTTTGACAGTCTTTGCAGAGAGGGACATATCCCTGATTTTCTGCACAATTTCACTCTTGTTTTTAAAGTCCGTGAATAAATGTTCTGAAATCTTAATGAAAGATTCTTTTATATATTCACCATCTGTAAACTGCTTCCCGTACCTGACTATTTCCTGAGCGGCAACAAAACTAGCATATGTCGTTGATTTTCCAGACATCATCCACTTCTTGAAATGATTTTTGCTCAGATCAACCTTCCGCATCAGTTCCGAAACGGCTCTTTTCTCTCATCTCCATCCAGATATTTTTGAGCAAAGGCTGTGTGTTTATTCTGGCTGTGTGTTTATTCTTGCAACTTTTGACTTTTTGTTGTTTGCTAGTTTCTCATTGCATATTAAGCATACAGGTCAACCAGTCTCGTCAGCAGTGAAAGCAAATGAATCTGCCCACGTATCATTAAATGTTCTGTTTTCTTCAGTCACTTTTCTTTTTTTAGAATTCTCCATAGTTAGCCTACCTTGGATCAAAAAATTAAAGAAATCGCGCACTGGCGGGTGTCAGGCATTGGCCGTGGTGACGTATATTAATAGCAACAAAAAACACGTTTTATTTAGATTGTACAAGATCACCATAAACTTCAAATTTAGAATTACATTTCAAAAACTAACTAACATAAAGTACATTTTAATTAAATACTCATCATTTATTTTCCAAAGCCACAGGGAGCCGCTAGGGGATAATGAATTATCATGGGAAAGTCTAAAGTTCAGTTCAGTTTGTGTAGGCTGAGATAGTTGTTGATTCTTTTGTTGTAACTGTTAGAGGGAGAGAGAGAGAGGGAGAGAGAGAGAGAGAGAGAGAGAGAGAGAGAGAGAGAGAGAGAGAGAGAGAGAGAGAGAGAGCGAGCAAACAGTGACAGCTACAGTCATTCAAACCTTCCTTTGCTTTCTTGATCCGTCGATGTGTTGTTGTGGCCATTCAGGTATGACCCCTCTGTCCTTTAGCTAGACTGTTCTTCTATGGTGGACTCGTCACCCAGGCAAGGGTGGACACACTCACAAGCCCCCACCAGCCTCGCTATAAACACTGTGAGTTAAAATTGACTGATCCTTCGTTCGGTCTCCGATGCCCCACTCTTTTCTCGTGGGTTCCAACACTTAAGCAGTGTTCACTAGTGTGTCTCTTTGTGTGTCTGAGGGGTGTCTCCCCAGACCTCATTTTTATACCCTACTCACGGGGTCTCAGGTGTCAATCAGTTTTGAATGGCTTAGCCCATCAAACCAGCCCACTCCGGCTCTCCACTGAGGAATTTTAATGAACAGAATAGTACCAAGTAAACAGCCCTCTCCAGAGCCATGAGTCTTACAGGAGTCATAATATCGTCTCTCTCCCCCGGTGTTATCTCTCCCTTGTCTGAAGCAAATGTTCCAGTCCCAGTATGTTTTGTTCCATCTCTTTCTCTCTCATTAGCAGCCTGGCAACAGTAACGGTTTGTAATTCTCCCAGGGGAGGGGGACATGGGCAACCCTGCACCCTTCTGCCCATCAGAGCTGTTCATTCTTCGTAACAATAGGAAAGAGTTTGAATTTTTTTTTAGAGGTGAAGGGAATGAATGTTTAGTGTGGTGATTTGGTAGCCATTCTTTACATTGATCTTCCTGAGAGTTGTTGGAACTGCACTCATCTAGGCAGGTGGAAAATATCCTATCATGTGCATTATTTGTGCCATGTAGATAGCAGAAAGGCTTCAGGATGTCAGGAAATTAGTTCCTCACTGCAGGATATCTAGCTTCCAGCTTGTTCTTCTTGTTACTTTGTTAATGGGGCTTGGTCCCATGGAGTTCTGGTTAATGGCAATTCTATGATTGTTGATGGTGGCAGCTGTGGAGATGGTAATGTTGTAACATGTCAAAGGTAAGTAGTTCGACTCACTCTGGTTTGAAATTATATTTCTTGACATCTTTATGCCATTGTAATGCCCTGGTTCAGATTTTTACTGGTATGCTGTAGGTATTTCATTTTAGCATTTCTGCAAGAGCAGTCTGTTCTGCTTTTAGCCAGTTTGGGTCTGAGCTAAAGATAAGGAGGAACATTGTTCAACTTAGGAATGTGGTGTCAGACTATCAGGATGGCAGAATTGGGAGAAGGTGGGAGAACTCCGGGCAGAGAGGTTTTTGTGACGGACACTGGTCTTTGTTGGCCGGAGCTAGGAGAAGACAGGAGGGAGGATGGCTGACGTTGCACAAGGTGCTTTGTGCAGATGAATGGCTTCAAGGAAGAAGGACCAATACTCCCGTGGGAGATCCGTTTGTTTGAGATGGATTTCGAGCAACATCCGGTAGGTGGTGTGTGATTTCACACAGATCGAGGGTCCAGCACATGAATTAAAGATAACTTCAAGATGATCTCCAACTTATGTGCACATTTAATAGCTTAATTATGATGGGCACTTTTATTTTTTCTTTCTTTTCTTTAATAACTGTTTGGTTAAGCTAAATTTTAAAATATATTTCCTTTATAATTGCATGCAGTGTACGGTCTGTTATTTCTTGCCAATGGGCAATTGCATAGGAGCAGTAAGTAAGTTACATAGCATTTGCACAAATCGGGGTTTGGTGGGACCCTAGACACACGGAGTCTGAGAAAGATGGTTTTCTCACATCTGAGTCTGGTGGCTGTTAGCGAGGGGCTAACAAGCCACATCTCTAGGGACGCCCAGTAAAAAAGGGCTTCACCACAAACATTACTTGGCATTTATGTTTCTTCTCTGAAAGTTGTCGAAGTGTTGCTTCATGCAAGGATAGATTGCTTTATTTAATAGGGAGTTGTGCATGAAACTAATATTGTGGAATCAGCAACGGACATACCCATGTCTAATCTCTGATGGAAGGTAGGTCATCGATGATGCAAAATATCTGCTGTAATATCCTAGAGCTATGATGGTGGATCTCCAACAATCAGAGCCATCTTCTTCTGCATGAAATTCCTTCCTAATCATGGTCATTAATGTCACTGTTAGTGGGGCTCTTGGATACAACACTCAGTCAAATTTTACTTTGGTCAAATCTTACTCTGGTTACATTTGCAGACAATTGGATTTCCTTATGATTCTGAATGCGCCAAGATTAGTTTGTTGATGAAACTTACAAAATCTGTAAGTTATTCCTGTAGAAAGAGTTAATCCATTACGCTATACCTTTGCCTCTAGGGCTTTGATTCACCTGTTACGAATGATGAACAACTCTGATGGGCAGAAGGGTACAGAATCGCCAATGCCCCCCACCCTTTTGGAGAATCGCAAATCGCTACTATTTCAATGCTGTTATCAAGGAAGTCAGAGAGACACAGGACTCTGCCAGGGCAGTTTTTATTGATAACAGCTCATGAAAATTAATGAGAGAGAAACAGCTCAGAGATACACAAAGTGGAATGTCTCCTACTAACACAAGCGGAACTGATCCATTGATTACTGCTATTGTCTTTTGGAGAAGGATTGTGTACTTGGTACTGTTCTATTCATTGAAACCCCTCAGGGGGCAACCAGAGTGGGTTGGTTTGATGGGTTACATCATCTCAACCTGATTGACACCTGAGACCCTGTGAGTGGGGATAAAAGTGGGGTCTGGGGAACACCGCTCAGACGCACCAGGAGAGATGCTACGAGACCGGTGGGGGCTTGTGTGTGTGTCCACCCTTGCCTGGGTGATGAGTCCACCACAGAAGAATGGTCTAGCTGAAGGACGGAGGGGTCATACGTGAATGGCCACAACAACAACGCATCGATGGATCAAGATCGTAAAGGAAAGTTGGCAAGTGAATAGCTGTTACTGTTCTCTCTCTCTCTCTCTCTCTCTCCAACAATTGAAACACCGTGACCAACAACTACCGCAGCCTGCATGAACTGAACTGAACTTTATATTTCCATCTGACAATTCATTATCCCCTAGACAACAATAGAGCTTATTTCTTATTGATTATTATTATACCCGCACTTTTAGGTTTAGTATTGATGACGTATATTATCTGTATATTTGCATTGATATTATTTTTGTGTATTTTTACTAATAAATACCGTTGAAAATAGTATCACCAGACTCCAACGGACACTTCTATCTTTGCTGGTAAGACATCCAGTTACAGGGTTCGTAACACACCAACAGACACTAAAAAAATCACAGCTCTTTGGAGACTTCCAATTAACACTTATTTCATATTCTTAAGGTATGTTGGTAATTGGATCTCTTGTTC